>NW_028221948.1:0-60844 GCF_014529385.1 Adiantum capillus-veneris | reverse complement strand
AAATCAACAGCTCAAAAAACACTGTCTCTCTGACACTGTAAGATGCCGGGTAAACCTGTCCTGCACCTGTACTATCTCCTCACTGTCCTGTCACTGTCCTATAAGCATAGACTGCGACAATGCCTCAACGCAGTAAAGCAAAGATGCAATCCCAACTGTCTAACTCACAGTCAATACATCCTAGATGCCTATCTAAGGGTGCTCGAGGATCGCTCCAAGACCTGTATCACCGAAAGGATCTCAAAATTCGAGAATCCCCCAGCTCAATAAAACCTCACTCGACCCTCAACAAAGGCTGCAGTAAATCTGACAGTACATAGACTTCCATAAAGTCATACATCCACAAATTTCCCACTATATGCTGTAACCACTGCGGCGTTGTTTGCTGCGTGACTCACAGCCAGCAAACCCTCAACAGACATACATCATCTCTGACAATACATCCCATGTGAAAGTACCTGCAATGTCAGGATGAAATCTGGAATATCAAGCAGCAAACACAAGCTACCTGATGAACTAGTGGATGTTGCCTACAGTCTGTGTGTAGATGCGCCCGTGTCGTATGTGACACGCCTCCAAGAACTGTGAGCCGTGCCGAACGGTGGCCGAGATGACCTCAGAATGAAATTCTGACAACACCTAGCCCTTCGGACCTTCCCACGAGATTTGGGGCCGTGTCTTCGCCTGTCAAATTTCACTCCAATCTGAGTTGGTGACTCTAGCCTCCTGCAGTGCTGCCCCGAGCCTCGATCTGAGCTCTGATACCAGTTGAAGGAATACGAGCGGAAGTGCGACGCGAGAGAGAGTGCGAGAAGAAGAGCACGACGATATGGTGAACTCGCTCTACTGTAATGTGTAGAGCATAGTGAGTTCTTATTAGGTTTTTACAAAAGAATATGTGTACATACCTGGCGGCCCGCCCACTTACCTGGGCGACCACATTGGGCTTTATACCCCAACAGTTAGGTCCACTGATGATTTTCTGGCTCTCGATGCAAAGTGAATGGGGAAGGAGAACTTCGCAGATTCTCTTTAATTTTGAGCTATACCTTTAAGGCTTTTGGCTTTTGAGCAGGGTCTATTCCTTAAGTTCACGTGGAATTGACGGGTTGAACCTAGTGTAGTATGTGCTGCACAAGAGGGGAGCGACTCCACTCTTTTGTCACAGGTTGCGTAGATTGAATGAAGTCACTAATTTTACTCGTTGAGATTTTAGGGATACTGATAATCTATCAGTTTTTTGCGGAATGACTTTATACAAAAATATGTATTTTGTAGATTGAACTGATTACATGTGCTCTTTCAAGTTTCATGTGTGTATTGTTAATGTAAAGACAGATGAAATGTCTGCAACATTTTGTCTGATGAATGATCCGATGAACTTAGTCCATCTAGAAATCTTCTAGAGATCAACAAGATCGAGATGTGATGGCTAAGTTGATGTGATTCTAGTGCATCAAGATTTCTATCTAGATGACATGACTAGATACTGTTGTGAGTGCATCAAGAGTTCTGGAAGGATGAGATGGCTACTCAAGGTTCTAGGTGCATCAAGAGTTCTGGACTAGATGAGGAAATGTTTGATTTTTGAACTGCATGCTCTGCGAATGTATTGTCTTGTGGGGATGGTCATGGACATGGTTTGCTTGAAATGTGAAAACGAATATGGATCTGATAGTAATAAGATTTAGTGGATGAAGACATCCGAGAAAAGATCAACACGATTTGGTGTGATTGCTAAATATGTTACAATGATCATGATTTGTATCACATGTGCATCTAGCCCTATGTGCATGTGTAACTTATTTCTAGGGTGTAGGACAACCTAGGAAGTGTTCTAGCACCCTTGTGAGCGTGTGTGCAAGACATGCATGTCCAGGAACTTTAAAGCAGCTGCATACTCTTTGATTGCATGAGCACAACTAGTGTTTGCTAGGTGTAGGCACTAGAGAGTGTTCCCATATAGCTTCATTAGTACCAAGCATTTATCAACTTATTAATAAGTGACATTTTAGCATCATTTTATAAAATCGTGGGGCTCAATCTAACATTACTTGACCTAGACTTTTGCACCTGTCTTCTCTCCAGACTTCCAGTACCTGCAGTACAAGTACCCACAACACAAGTATCTTCAACGTTTTTCAACCATTAGCCCATCGCCAACATTAGCAGCAGAACCAGCTAGCGTTTTCAGATTTCAGCCCTAGTGTAACCGGCCTGGACACTCCAAACCCGAAAATCAATAGCAACACACAAACAGATACTTCAAAATTATTGAACTTCAATTAAGAGAGAGAGAGAGAGTCGACACGGCCCGGCGTAGTTCCGTGCCTAGAGGTATTGGCCCCAAAGTCTGGTGCCCCGTTCGGTATTTATTTTTCATTAATCATTGCAAGGTACAAATCCCGAGGGACCTCTGCTCTCCAACTCTGTGTCTAGATGCTCTCAGAGTGAGGCCCCGAGGGCTCTTATAAAGTTTACAAGGGATGCCCCAAAAGCTTCAAACTCAAAGGCAAATAGTCCCAAAAAGCATCTGGTCTAAAATCTGCCCCAAAAAGTAGGTAACGCAAATTATGGAAATCCATACACGCTCCCACGCCAGCATGTTAGCGTGTTATGCGGAAATCCATAGTGTTGCCACATCGTCTACCTACAGTTTCTACCACGTCATCACTTCTGTCCGTGGAGTCATGCCACATCATCAGCTTGTGACATACTCCCCTCTTGAAAGAATTGTAATCGCCCTCAATTACGCCAGCAAAGTCAGACATAAGCCATAAACCAATTTAGTAGACACTGACTCTAAGTACCGATGCACTAGACGACGACACAAATCCAGCACTTGTCAAAGACGACAATCACATCACATCACATTCAGATCAAAGTCAGATCACATTCAAATCACATCACATAAAAATTCATTCCAAATCTCAGACCATGAATGTCAGCAAAATATTTAGCAATCGCATCTAGATTATCTCGGACCTCACTGATGTCGGATTAACTAATTCTTATTACGATCAAGACCGAAATACTGCAGTCATTTCGCCTTTCAGTTCTGCACTCAAACACAGTCACAAGTTAGAGTGTTTATCAATCATAATCAGTTCCGGGAATTCCCATGTCGAAGTACTTCTTTCATAAAGTCATCCAACAGAATATTGTCAGCCCATCAGTATCCCTAAAATCCAAAGGAAAATCATTGACTTTATGCTTTTTAGGTAATCTGTGACAAAGGAGCGGAGTAACTCCTCTTTTGTGCAGTCCCGCGTGCACCAGATTCAACCTGCTGATCTCCGGGAACTCTTGGAATAGCCAAAGCTAGACCAAAAGCGTTAAGGTAAAGTTCCAAATCGGAGGGGTATCTGCTAGGTCCTCCTCCTCCATCCACTTCGCATTCAATGCGGATGGTTCTTAACTAAGAATTGCCGTTCACTTTACCTTTCTCTTTTCTTTCTTGGTGAGCCAGTATCTGTTCCAAAACGAGAATCTTCTCGCTTTCTTCCATTTCAGGTTGGCGCCTTACGCTCCCTATTGACTGGCACCTCACCCTTGAAATTTTTCAAGAGAGTCAATGAAAAGCATTATGAATCTTCCAAGTATCTTGTAACAAACTTGGACACTCCAAGTCAAGAATCAATCACAACAGCACCAAATAACCACTTCAAAACAGTTCACAGTTCACAATAGATTTGCACTGGCCTGACGGAGTTCTGTGCCTAGAGATATTGGCCCCAAAGACTGGCGGCCCTTTCGGTATTTCTTTATGTATTAATCAGTGTTCAAAGTACAAGAGTGGATCGGGTCTCACTCTTAGACTCTACGTCTAGATGCTCTGCAGAGTGGGGGCCCAATCCACTTATTTAATTTACAAGGGATGCCAAAAGCAGAGCCCCAAAAGCTTAAAGTCAAAAGCCTGAAAATAAAACCAAAGGCTCTTTCTCTCACAAGCTCTCTTGAGCTTCAAAATTAAAGCAAAGAGTTTCTTCTTCTCTCTCTCTCTCTCTCTCTCTCTCTCTCTCTCTCTCTCTCTCTCTTCTAATTTGCGTAGAAACAACAAAAAAGCATCGCCCCAAAAGCTGCTGTACAGCCAGCGTGAATCCCGTTGCAAAATCCGGTGCTGCTGCCCCGTGTCATCAGCGGCAAATTAGGGTTTTTGGCAGTTAGGGTTTCTAGAATTAGGGTTTTTGCACATTAGGTTTCTGGCAGAAATTAGGGTTTTTAGAATTTAGGGTTTCAGCAGTCGGACATTCATGTAATCAAAACCCTAGCAATCGGACAGCCACGTCATCACTTTGTGACATACCCCCCTCTTGAAAGCATTGTAATTGCCCTCGATTACGCCTGCAAAACAGACAGAGGCCATAAACCGTCTTAGCAGACACTGATTGTTAGCACCTACGTACTAGGAACACACATCTAGCACATGTCCCATTTGACAGTCACATCACAGGACATCACAGGACATCACATGAGATTCCACATTCATTCAGATCTTAGACCATGATTTATCTGCAATGTAGCTAGCAATCGCATCTAGATCCAGTCAGGACCTCATCGATGTCCGATTGACTAACCCCTATTGCAACCATGTCTATTTGAGATCAAGTAGACCAAAATGCTACAGTCATTTCGTGTATCAATTCCTGCACTTAAAAAGAAGTCAAGGACAAATCAGTATCATATTCAGGAATTCCATTTTATAAAGTCATCCAGCAGAATACTGTCATCTCTCAGTATCCCTGAAGCTCAAAGAGACATCAGTGACTTTAGTATCAAAATCGAGGCATCTGTTGACAAAGAAGCGGAGTAACTCCCCTCTTGTGCATCCCACTGCACCAGATCTCGGCCAAGCTGAATTCTGGGCTCCATTTGGAGTAGACTATGCTAAACCAAAAGCCTCGAGGTAAAGTTTTACAATCTGAGGAGTATCTGCTAGGTCCTCCTCCTCCATCCACTTCGCATCCAATGCAGGATAGATCTTGAACTTAACCAAGAACCACCTTCGGACTTTAACTTTATTCTTCGTATCCTTATGTGCCAAAATCTATTCAGGAACAAGGATTTCCTCGTTTTCTTCCACTTCGGGTTGCTCATCAGGCTCCCCATCATCAGGCACATCACCTTTAAAAGGTTTCAAGAGACTCACATGAAATGCATTGTGAATCCTCCAAGTGTCAGGCAGTTTCAGTCGGAAGAAGACATCATTTATCTTTTCAGAGATTTGGAAAGGTCCGTAGTATCGCATACTAAGCTTTGGAAAAAGCCTCTCCTTTCCCTTTTTCTTTCTCAGGCGTGCCTTCTCAAAACGTAAGAGCACCCAATCATCCTCCTTCAATTTCAAGTCGCGACGATGGCGATCTGCTGCCTTTTTCTATTGTTCTTGAGATTTTTGCAAAGACTCGCGAACCTTGGCAAAAGCCGCGTGTAAGTCTCGCGTATATTCATCTGCTTCAAAAATCTCATCTTTCGTGCTTAGGAAGGGTGGAACCTTTGCAACACCTTCAACAATCTCAAATGGCGCCTCCCCCGTCGAAGAGTGTATCGTGTTATTGTAGGCAAATTCCACCAAAGGTAGGTACTTTTCCCATTGAGTCTTCTGATCCGAGATATAAGACTTCAATAAATCTAGAACCACTGAATTGGCAATCTCAGATTTCCCGTCAGTCTGCGGGTGGAACGATGACGAGAACTGCAACCGCGTGCCAATGTTCTCTCAAATTGCCTTCCAAAACAAACTCGTAAATCTGGGGTCCCTGTCGGAGACAATCGTCTCAGGCGTACCATGTAACCTGAAGATCTGGACCACAAACAGTCTCCGTAAGTGATCCGGCTTGACTGTTTTCTTCACTGGAATGAAATGAGTCCAGATACCATCGTGACCACTCTGTGTTCTCGCGAGATCAAAAATGAAATCCATTGCAATACTCTCCCAGGGACGAGTGGGTAGGGGTAAAGGCTATAACAATCCCTGTGCTTTACGCCTATCAAACTTGACCTTTTGGCATACTAAGCAACTGTGCACAAACTCTTCCACATCCTTCTTGAGTCTCGGCCAAAAGAAGTATCTCTCTACCCCTTTCATGGTGGTAGCAATGCCGTGGTGACCCGTAAAAGGTGGACAGTGGCATTCAGTCATAACCTTTTCCCTCAACGACTGTGTAACGCACAACATGGTTTTTTCTCATCAAGTAGCCATCCCGAATGGTTATCCCGCTATTGTCTCCCCATCCCATATCCGTGTGAAAACGTCTGCAAAATCTGTATCTGTGGCATATTGGTCGACCATATCCTCGAAGCTCCTATGATGGATCGTGGAAATAGCTAGAACCAACGGCTTCCAAGACAAAGCGTCTACCACCACATTCTTCTGTCCCTGCACATGGACAATTTGGAAGTGAAACCGTGACAAGATGTTCGCCCACCGCATCTGCTTTTTCGAAAGCTACTTCTGTGACAAGAAGTAGCGCAAACTCTGATGGTCTGTAAAGACAGTAAAATCCGCTCCGAGTAGGTAATGCCGCCACTGAGTAAGAGCATGGATAACCACCAAAAGCTCTTTCTCATAAATCTGTGCTGTCATTTTCAGCCTTGAGAACAATCGGGTCTCGTAAGCAATGACATGGCCTTCTTGCATTAAGACCGCACCCAGACTACGACCACAAGCATCACAATATACTTCAAATGACTTCTGCAAGTCTCGCAAAGTCAAAATTGGTCCCGTAGTCAATTTCTCTTTCAATGTCTGAAAGGCAGTCACCTCTATGGGTCCCCACGAGAAAGGGACTCCTTTCAGTGTCAAGATATGCAAAGGGGAAGCAACCTCTACAAACTTTCGAATGAACCGCCTGTAGTACGAACACAGTCCCAAGAAGCTTCTTCAAATCGGGCCAATCACGGATAGTCTCTATCTTGGCCGGATCCATTTGCACTCTCGCTACTGAGACAATGTGTCCGAAAAAGTGTATCTCTGGTAGGAAAAATTCACTTTTCTTTGCATTACTCACTAACTTGTGATCTCATAATGCCTGAAAGACCTGAAGCAGATGATCTATGTGTTCTGCCTCATTCTTGGAGAAAACAATGATATCGTAAAAAAAAAGTGCCAACAAATAGCCTGTACTCTCGAAAAATCCTGTCCATCATCTGGTTAAATGTCGCAGGAGCATTGGTTAGGTCAAAAGGCATCACCAAAAACTCAAATAACCCAAAAGTCATCCGAAAAGCTGTCTTGTAGACGTCTCTTGGCGCGATTCTGATCTGATGATATTTACTCTTCAAATCAATCCTGCTAAAGCACGAGTATCCCTGTAATCTGTCGAGTATATCATTGATCTTAGGAATCAGAAATCTGTTCTTGATGGTGATTTTGTTGAGAGCTCTATTATCGATGCACATTCTCCAAGATCCGTCTTTCTTCAAAACCAACAACACTGGAGAGCAATACGGTGAAGTACTAGGCTGGACAAGACCCTTTTCCAAGAGGTCTTTCACTTGGTTCATAATCTCTTCATTCTGTGCTCGGCTCACGCGGTAAGGTGGCCGGTTCGGTGGCGTGCTTCCAGGTATTAGATCAATGGTATG
The DNA here is from genome assembly GCF_014529385.1 of Adiantum capillus-veneris. NCBI lineage: Eukaryota > Viridiplantae > Streptophyta > Polypodiopsida > Polypodiales > Pteridaceae > Adiantum > Adiantum capillus-veneris. The sequence continues at coordinate 53,260 of NW_028221948.1, read as the reverse complement.
ATCCTCAGGCCCTCTAAAAAGCAATTGGCATGAGTGTGGAGCGTTCTTTTGTTCAAGTCAAAACATATTCGATCTTTATCCATCGTTCAGTTCTCTCCCAAAAGAATGAGTAAAGAAACTGAAGTTCATCAAGTACAATCTCTGAGCCCTTCATTTGTCCAAGTCGCTTTCTCGGCCCGATAGTCAACCACGACGTAGTTCTTGTGGAACCAAGGGATTTCGAGTAGAACGTCACTCGCATGCCCTGAACACCCCTGTCATTGCAAACAAAGTTTGCCAATGCTCGGTGTAATGGCAACATCCCGTCTGGGTGCCACTCGAACTACCTCCGCCTGTGGCCTCAGCCTGTCGGGCATAGTTCCAAATCGAGCCGCCAATTCCAAGTGAAATGAGGTTGGCCTTGGTTCCTTCAAAAGATCCTTCACTTTGTCCCAAAAGCGGCAAAGTTTGTACTTTCATTCATTTGATTCGGTTCAGGTCCCATGCCATGTGGTACCAGTTCTTCTTTTTATCTGCCTTTTCTGCCACGTCTCTCAGTTGCTTTAGAACTTTCTGGCCTTTCTTCATCTTGTTCATTCGGTGCCTTGTTAGGATACTTCGCAGAGATATGTCCATGTTCCCCGCATCCAAAGCACTTCCCCTCCCTGATGAAGAGAGCTCTCTCCTCACGAGTAAGCTTGGGTCGTGCATCCTTCTTTTCTGGGTTGCTCTTTCTCTTTCTACTTTCATTCGCTGAAGTCTATTCGGCTCGTTGTGTCATGACCTCATCGGTGGGGTAGGTCAGACTGCCAGAGTGAATGGCAAAGCCCCGTTTTGCATGACTCATCAACTCTTGAATAGAAGCTGACTTCTGTTCCAAGTAGTGATCTCGGATCTCTGTAGGTAAACCCAAGGTAAACCGCTCAATATGTTCTCTAAACGAGATCTTCTTGAATGAAGAGGCGGGTAGCAAAGAGCTCCAGAATCTGTGGCAATAAGCATCCACTATATCTCTCTTGGTCATCCGAAGATGGTTCCAAGCAGCTCGTATATCGCGTTCATACTCTTGCGTCAGCTAAGAAGAAATAAAAAGCTTCTTAAATTTCAGCCATTTAACTGGCGCAGTCTTGTTTAAAAGAAGCGTGGACCACCAAGTTCGAGCATTCCCCTTAAAATAAGAGGCAGCTCTCCGAATCTTGGATTGCTCTGAGTAGCGTCCTCCCGCAAAAGCGATATCAAACTGCTGTATAAAAGACAAAGCCTTTGAAGCATCTTTATATCCTGAAAAAGTGTCAAATTTAATTGACTGTCCACCTTCCTTAAACTCTCGGACTTTCTTGCTTTTATCTTCCAGAAAGTCATACTGGTTGGCTTTATAAAAATTCTTCTTGTTCACATAAAAGTTGCCGTCATCAGAGTCTGAACTGTCTGTAGACGAGTCCTCTGTAGAACTTCTTTGCCTTTTTCTTGCCCTTTCCGACGCGTTGTTTCTTGCTTCGCTTTTTGCCTTTTCTATCTTCTTCGCTCAAATTTGAAGAGCTAGAAGAACTGTCAGAAGAAGAACTGGGTACTCCTTCAAACTGAACACGCTTCTTCTGTTTCTTTGCCTTGTCAAATTCCACTGACGACCCAAATAACCCGGGAAGTCAATGACTTTCTTCTACTTTTTGCCGTGCTTTTTAGCTTTGTTCTGCACGTTAAAAAGCTGAGCAATCCGTGTATCAACCACCTCTTCTAATTCCTTCTTTGAATATTTCTTGTGAGCAGAAGGTTTCTTGAGAGCGGATTTCGGGGGTGGTGGTGTGGTTTTCTGCCACTGCTCATGCACTTCTTGAAAAGAAGTCTCGCTCATATATTTTGCCAATTTCGGATCCTTCGCAAAACTGAGCATCATCTTTGTTGCATCGCCGATCAATTGATGACACTTCATCTCTTGTTGCTCCGCCTGAGTAGGCCGAGGCGAGCCATACTCTCTGTCGGAATCTTCGTTGTGATCCCTGCCCGCATCTCCGGATGCAGAGGGAGTCAACTGATCCTTGCATGAAGCCATAGGTGCCGCGGAAAAAAAATTGGGATCGGATTTTCCGTAGAAGAGAAATAGGCCGTGCTCTGATACCACTGTAACAGACTTGGACACTCCAAGTCAAGAATCAATCACAACAGCACCAAATAACCACTTCAAAAATTCACAGTTCACAATAGATTTGCACTAGCCCGACGGAGTTCCGTGCCTAGAGATATTGGCCGCAAAGACTGGCGCCCCTTTCTGTATTTCTTTATGTATTAATCAGTGTTCAAAGTACAAGAATGGATCGGGTCTCACTCTCAGACTCTGCGTCCAGATGCTCTGCAGAGTGGGAGCCCAATCCACTTATTTAATTTACAAGGGATGCCAAAAGCAGAGCCCCAAAAGCCTGAAAATAAAAGCAAAGGCTCTTTCTCTCACAAGCTCTCTTGAGCTTCAAAATTAAAGCAAAGAGTTTCTTCTCTGTCTCTCTCTTTCCAATTTGCGTAGAAACAACACAAAAGCATTGCCCCAAAAGCGCCGTACAACCAGCGCGAATCCTGCCGCAAAATCCGGCGCTGCTGCCACGTGTCATAAGCAGTTAGGGTTTCCAGAATTAGAGTTTTTGGCAAAAATTAGGGTTTTCAGAATTTAGGGTTTCAGCAGTCGAACATTCATGTAATCAAAACCCTAGCAATCAGGCAGCCACGTCATCACTTTGTGACATATCTGGCAACTTCACTCTGAAGGATACATTATTGAAGGATACATTATTGATCCTCTCTTTAATCTAGAAAGGGCCATAGTAGCTTAGCTTTGAAAAAAGCTGCTCTTTTCCTTTTCGTTTCCTTAGGTGTGCCTTCTCAAACCGTAAAAGCACCCAATCATCATCCTGCAAGCTGTAAGTCATGTCGAATCTTGTCGGCTGCCTTCTTATGTAAGGTGCAGCGGAAATGAATGTTGAACTTTGCTCAAGATGAGTGCTCCGAACTGTGCTCAAGGGTTCCTTTTACTTACGAAAGGGAGAGCCTTCCGTTCCTTTAGTGAGAGAGTGCAATGGACACAAACAAAGTGGATGAACACTGTGAATGAAGGTGCATGAGACTGAGAGATAGGGAGAGAAGAGAATACGACACCGGAAATGTTGTCAAACCCTCCTCCAAGGGCCCCACTCTCGATGGCGAGAGTGGTCTACTATTGATTGCACAATCTGATACAATGGCTGATGCGATGAGTCTACAATGCTTGCTATGTCGAGGCTGACAAGGGTGACGATGAGGACGAGACTATGGCTGAAAACTGAATGCTTCGAATTGCTGACTTGATGCTAAAAACACTCTGTTTCCTATGGCTGAAAACTGAGTGCTTCGAACGATGACTCGCTGCTGTTGCAAAAACGCTAATGCTGTTGACAGAAAACCCTGGTTCGATGCGGTTTGTCGCTAATTTCTGCTGGTCATAAAACGCTATTGAGTGTGGCTTCATGTCGCTGATTTGGTTGATGCAAAACGCTGGTATGGCTGGTTAAAAACGCTGATGCAAGGTTTGCAAAAACGCTGCAAAGGGCTGAAATCTCCCGCTGAAAATTGCCCTACTGCTCCTGTTGCAGCAAATGCTGGTTCATAGGCTGAAAATCGATGACGTCTTAGGGCTGAAATCGCCAGGTACAGCAGGCTGAAAACGCTGGCTTTAGGCTCCAAAAAATGCTGGTTGAAGGGGGGGGGAGGGTCGTCTTGCTGAGAAGGGTCTCCAGAGGCCTGCTGCACTGAGTGCCTGATGCTCTCTTACTTCTTCTGCCAGATAGTGCTAGTTGTGGTTTGCTTATATATTATCTGAGCAAAATTGCCCTACCTAGTTTTCAACAAAAGTCACTTAATAAATAAGTGAAAAATGTCAAAAATAGGGAAAATAGGTCTAATGCACTGGAAAAATTCCCCTGATGGATTCTGATGGTAATGCTGATGATCATGCTGTGTGCAACCGGAGGATATGCATTTAATCTAAGTGACTGGTCATGCACGGTCTGCGAATAGACTCACAAAAGTGTTAGATCACTTCCTATTCTAGACTGACTTGACTGAACTGAACCCTGGTCATGCTGTAGCTTGTCCACGGACACATAGGGTTAGATGTGTCACGTGACATCCCCTCCTTTTCAAAGTGAGGTATTGGTACCGAACTGTATGGCGTCGAGGGAGATCGCCACAACATCCGGAATGCTCGAAAGGACTTCGCCGGCCCACTCTGAGGTGTGGGTTGTGCGATACTTGAACTTCATAAAGGTCCGCAATGCTTGCTTCTTTGGGCCGCGTCGAAAGTGACACAAAGTCATTGGTAGCTCCTTCAATGCTTCAACCGTGTCTATGGACGTAGGTCCACCAAGAATCTACATGGCTGGAAATTTTTGAAACCACTTTTAACACAAAAACATGAACATTTCCATTCCATGTAAAGTGAGTGGAAAAAATTTAATCTTTTGAAGAAACTGTGCATGCAATGTAGATGAACATATAGACGGAGTGTCGACCCACTCATCAAACACACGCAAACAATGGGGTCAAATCTTGACTTTTTGATCTAAATCAATCATCTGTGACAATTTACAATGGAAATGCCGATGCTTGGTGCTCATACTTTCTTGTGCTCTTTCTATGACTGTGTGATGCCAAGGAAGACACATGGAATGTGACTTCCTTGAATGCATACTTTTCAGCTTTTCATTAAAAATCTGCATACATCCGTGCTCATTCATGAGCGAAACGTGCTCAAAGTACAATATGTCATGCCTAGGAAAAGAGATCACATAAAGATGCTGACTAAAATACAAGAAACGATCACGAATGAAACAGTCGAACAATGCGTGCTGACGAATCATTCGAACGCATAGTACTTCCTGTAAGGGCTCTTTGGACCTAGGCTCGAGAGCCAAGATCGGTTCGTCGTGTTTGATCAAATCTTCCTATGGGGGTTCTGTGGACCTTGACTCAAGAGCCAAGATTGGTTCTTCGTGATTGATCGAATCTGCAATGAGGTTAGCTTCGCTAGAAAAAGCATCAACTAAACCATCATCCTTGTGAACAATTACATCATCTTTAGCATGCAAATCATCATGCTTGTGAGAAATCGCATCTTGATCATGCAAATCATCATGCTTGTGAGGTTAGCTTCGCTAGAAAAAGCATCAACTAAACCATCATCCTTGTGAACAATTACATCATCTTTAGCGTGCAAATCATCATGCTTGTGAGAAATCACATCTTGATCATGTAAATCATCATGCTTGTCATTGTCATTCAAATCCTCCTGCTTATCATCATGCAAATCCTGTGTATCATTCTTTGGAGAAGACCAGACCGAGAGAGTCTCCTTCTCCTGAATCCGTTCAATCTTCGCCTGCACATTAGAAATGAGAGATGGAGAATGAACAACTTGCTCTCCACGAATGACAATGGAAGAGTCACTTTTGGCATTGAAAGTGAACGTATTTTCCGCCCAATCAATGAGAGGGTTATGCTCATGAAACCATCGAATGCCCAAAATCATATCACATCCTGAAAGAGGCGAGAATTAAAATTTTCTTCGGAAAGCAGCCCGTTGAACTGTAAACAACACATCAAAGCACTCCTTCGTGATGAGAGAGTCCATACCAGGAGCGAAGCCAGAGACCTCAAGAGGAGATTTCTGACTAACCTCTAGGCGGGCTCTCTCAACAAGAGAGAGACTAATCACATCATGCATACTACCTGGGTCAAACAATATGACAAAACGCTGCCCCGTCATATGATCATAACATTTAATGAGAGACTCATCACTGGGAGGGTCATGAGAAACTTGGGGCACACTCGTGTTGTCATTTATTGCATTGACAGAGAAAGTGGGTTCTGTGGATTCTTTAGATTCATTTGAGTCAAGCTTAGGACATGTTCTTTTTATGTGACCCTTAATGTGACAATGAAAACAACGACCTTCCTTAGAATATGTGCTTTGCTCTTCCGACGTGATGTATCCTCCTAAAATTCCTTTTGCTACCTTTTCATATGGAGTGAGCTTAGGTTTAGCAATTGTGGTAGCTTTACCCTTAGGTTCATTTTGAGAGTTCTTTTCTGAGAGACTTTGGAAGATTGGTTAGAAGAGTTACCGTTCTTACCATTCTTACTGTTCTTACCATTCTAAGGGTTCTGAGAGGTACTTGTTGAAGTCTTGTTTTCCTTAGGATTTCCCTTGTTGTGCTTTATCTCCTGTGCGAGGGCAATCGCTACCGCCTTGTTGAGATCGATTGGATCAAGCACCTCGACATCATACTTGATATACTCGTCCAATCCATAAAGGAATGCCTCCTTGCGCTTTTTGAGATCGATTGGATCGAGCACCTCGACATCATACTTGATATACTCGTCCAATCCATAAAGGAATGCCTCCTTGCGCTTATCATCCGACTTGCGTAATTGAGTGCCTAGCTGCAAAACATGATTAGAGAAAGATATAACTGGCATACCATTTTGCTTGAGACCGCGCCACTCGTCTTTCAACCGTGCAAGATACTGAGGTGGCATAAACCGCGCGTGGAGATTGTCTTGGAAATCAGCCCAATTGAAGAAAAGGGGCGTGAATTCTTCGGCTCCTCTAGGTGCGCAGCTAACTGTGCCTCTTGCCATGCGTGGTACCAATTTATGGCATCACCGGCAAGGTACATGGCTGCCGTCAAAACCTTGCTATTTTTTGTCTTCTTAGTTGTCGCAAAATAAGCATTAAATTGATGCAACCAAGAATGAATAACCGTGGCATCCATCTTACCATCATACTTACTGAACTGGATCTTCTCTGTGATGTGATTGTTGAACTTTTCTCAAGATGAGTGCTCCGAACTGTGCTCAAGGGTTCCTTTTACTTACGGAAGGGAGAGCCTTCCGTTCCTTTAGTGGGAGAGTGCAAAGGACACAAACAAAGTGGATGAACACTATGAATGAAGGTGCATGAGACTGAGAGATAGGGAAAGAAGAAAATACGACACCGGAGATGTTGTCAAACCCTCCTCGAAGGGCCCCACTGTCGATGGCAAGCGTGGTCTACTATTGATTGCACAATTTGATACAATGGCTGATGCGATGAGTCTACAATGCTTGCTATGTCGAGGCCGACGGGGGTGACGACGAGGACGAGACTATGGCTGAAAATTGAATGCTTCGAATCGCTGACTTGATGTTGAAAACACTCTGCTTCTTATGGCTGAAAACTAAGTGCTTCGAACAATGACTCGCTGCTGTTGCAAAAACGCTAATGCTGTTGACATAAATCGATGCGGTTTGTCAAACATAAAATGCTGGTTCGATGCGGTTTGTCGCTAATTTCTGCTAGTCATAAAAACGCTACTGAGTGTGGCTTCTGTCGCTGATTTGGCTGATGCAAAACGCTGGTATGGCTAGTTAAAAATGCAAGAAGCCCATGAGGCAACCCTCAACCTGCATAGTAATACATTGAGCCCTGCCTGGCACAATAATCCTTTTGCCCACAATGGCCTGCTACAAAGAGTCCACAATAGTCATACATACCCCACCCTGGATGCCTCCAGGTCCAAATGCAGCTGACCAAAATGTCTCATAGCGACCACGCAAAATGTGACCACACCGTCGAATGCGGCTCTCACAAAGATGATGCTCCTGTAGCATAAGAATGTCAATCTCACCACCTACAACGCATCTCTGCAGCTCCTGACACAGCCGACCCCTCTGACGCTGAAACTGGGGCCCTCCTAATCCCTGCACATTCCATGAGATGATCCTCATGGAGTCAGTGAGAGAAAACAGATGCTGCCGTAGCAGCCAACCTCGCTATCTTTGAGGCCGGTTTGGATCGGGAGTAATCCGCATCCGAACAACCTCTAGACAAGTGCGAAAGAAGTGGCTGTCCCGTTCAGGCCCAAGCCGAGCGTGCAGTCTGAAGGGCTACATCCTCTGTCCAAGAATCCTCATGCACAAATACATAACAAGGAGGGCACTGAGTGTCAGCAAACAAATGCAAAACAATGTGCCTGCAGCCCGCTGCATCCGGAGGCATCACGCTGAACTTGGAAAGAGGCCAAAGTGTATGCACCAGATCTGTCACCTCTAAGTCCCCTGTGTGGTGTGAGAACTCAGTAGCTTGAATCTGGAGCCAGTTAAGGACTGTATGCTGGGTCCACACTGTGAGATCCCTACCACACAGCCGAAAGGAGAAACCCATCGTTTTGTCCAGAGCCTCAATGCCTCTAGCGGCAAGAAAGAGGACGTGGACTTGAAAGCTAGCCTCCTCCAGGTCAGTAAATCCTGAACCTCGCCCCGACTGGACCAAGTGCCAATGATCTTACAGATAACCGAAGTGGCTTGCAAGCGCTCCACTTCGGCCATCAAGCTCGCTTGCTCTTCTGGCGAAAGAGCAAGTCGAAGGGTCGGCTCCGCGGTGTCGGGTGAGGGGGCTTCAGTGGAGTCCCTCTAAGGCGGAGCAGAAGCCGCCTTTCTGTGTCTGCTGTTGCTGAATCGAGGAGGGCGTTGGCGATGAGGCACTCACAAGGAGGCTGAAAATACAGCCTGCCTGCGAGCTGAAAGCGAGACTCGAAGGGTGGGTGGATAAGGCGGGGCGAATGGAGCGGGGGAAGGGGCACACACAGGGGGGAAAGGGTGGGGAAAGAGGAGGATGAGGCGGGCAAGGGGCAGCGGATAGCACGCAGCAGCCAGCGGGTAGCGGGCAGCGATCGAGACGGACTAGGGCAGGGAGAGGCTGTGAGAAGGGGGACTGGGCGACGGCCATGGCAGGCAGCGAGCAGCGAGTTGAGACTCTACTTGGACCACGCATCGAATGTCCATGAAGTTAGAAGCTTCTTGGGCTTATGTTCTTACTACCGGCGGTTCATTAGAAAGTTTGTAGAGGTTGCTTCCCCTTTGCATATTTTGACACAGAAAGGAGTCCCTTTCTCGTGGGGTCCCACAGAGGTAACTAAGTGCCTTTCAGACATTGAAAGAGAAATTGACTACATGACCAGTTTTGACTTTGCCGGATTTGCAGAAGTCTTTTGAAGCATATTATGATGCTTGTGGTCGTAGTCTAGGTGTGGTCTTAATGCAAGAAGGCCATGTTAGAGAGCCTATTGTTTTCAAGGCCGGAATTGACAGCACAGATATATGAGCTAGAGCTTTTGGCGGTTATACATGCTCTTACTCAATGGAGACACTACCTACTCGAAGCCGATTTTATGGTCTTCACATATCATCAGAGTTTATGCTACTTCTTGTCACAGAAGCAGCTATCGGAAAATCAAATGCGATAGGCAAACATCTTATCATAGTTTCACTTTCATATTGTTATTGTGCAGGAACAGAAGAACTTGGTGGTAGATGCTTTGTCCCGGAAGCCGTCGGTTTTGACTATTTCCGCGATACATCATAGAAGCTTCGAGGAAATGGTCGATCAGTATGCCACAGATACAGATTTTGCAGATATTTTCAGTCGAATACAGAATGGGGAGGTAGTAGCGGGATATTCCATTCGGGATGGCTACTTGATGAAGAAAACGATGTTGTGTGCTACACAGCCGTTGAGGAAAAAGGTTCTAACCAAATGCCACTGTCCACCATTTACGGGTCACTGCGGCATTGATACTACCTTGAAAGGTGTGGAGAGATACTTCTTTTGGCCGAGACTCAAGAAGGACGTGGACGATTTTGTACGCAATTGCTTGGTATGCCAAAAGGTCAAATTCGACAGGCATAAAGCACAAGGATTGTTACAGCCTTTACCCATTTCCACCCAGCCCTGGGAGGGAAAGTATTGCAATGGATTTCATTTTTTAACTCCCGAAAACAGAGAGTGGGCACGATGGTATTTGGACTGTTATTGACAGATTTAGCAAGCAAGCTCATTTCATTCGAGTGACGAAAACAGTCAAGCCGGATCACTTAGCGAGACTGTTCATTGCCCAGATATTTAGTTTACATGGAATTCCTGAGACAATTCACGATTCACTCTTCGACCGGGAAGGTGCCATTTGAGATTATTGAAGGTGCTACGAAGGTTCCACCCTTCCTAAGTACGAAAGATAAGATTTTTGAAGCCGACTAGTACACACGGAACTTGGACACTGCTTTTGCCAAGATCCGGGAGGCTTTGCAAAAATCTCAGGAAAGACACAAAAAGGCAGCAGATCAACATCGTCGCGATTTGAAATTAAAGGAGGATGATTGGATGCTCTTACGTTTTGAGAAGGCACGCTTGAGAAAGAAAAAGGGAAAAGAGCGGCTTTTTCCAAATCTTAGCATGAGATACTATGGACCTTTTCAGATAACCAAAAAGATAAATGATGTCTCCTTTAGACTGAAGCTACCCGATACTTTGGAGAATTCACAATGCTTTTCATGTGAGTCTCTTGAAGCCTTTAAAGGCGATATGCCCGATGATGGGTCCTGGGAGCCAGATGAGCAACCCGAAGTGGAGAAAAGCGAGGAGATACTCGTTCCAGAACAGGTATTGACACATAAAGATAGAAAGATTAAATGTAAAGCGATAAGACGGTGTCAGGGGATATGTGTTCGAAACTTGAGCCAGGTCAGCGCCGGGCTGCTGGCTGTGGAAAAATTGAGAGCCAAGAATTGTTGCACTGCACAATACCGTAGTTATTAGTTACTTAGTAACAAAAATTTCTTGGAAACTGGTAACACCGACGAAATTGACGCACAATTATGAAGCAGTGCCGTTAACGACATCATTAATTAATGCAAATGATGGTTTAGGAGTTTAAGCTCCCTTTACAATTTACCTCGGGTCGTTAACGGCTCCGTGATTCATCAAGAAGATTAACTAAACCTTAGCTGTCGCTGATGAACAAAAATCCTTCTGTGTCAGTTTTCCTGAAGCGATTTTCTTCAGCTTTACGTCTTCAGTTATCGTCGTCGACTCGCTTCTTGCCTGCAAGCTCCCTTGTATTTTTTATGCAACTTCCCCTCCTTGCTTATCTCTTCCTCCTAGAGCCTTGCTTGCTCAAGCACGAGAGAAAGAGAGATTGACTTCCATGTCTTCCTTTGCTCTGAGCGCCTTGCTTCTCAAGCACGAGAGAAAGAGCGCCTTGCTTGCGAGAGCGAGAGAGAGAGAGAGAGAGAGAGAGAGAGAGAGAGAGCAAGATTGCCCCCTTCCTTTACTAAGGGAGTACGAGAGAGAGGGCCGTTCCTTCCGAGAGAGAGAGAGAGAGAGAGAGAGAGAGATATCGAACCTCTCTTGCTTATGAGAGAGAGAGACCCTTCTTGCCGTCCTGCTTTGCTCTTCTTCCTCTCTCTCTTTCCCTGCTTGCCAACCTAAACAACTTCCTTCCTGCTCTCGTTTCTTTCCTCCTTTTTAATAGCCTTCTAAAAAATCTTGCCCCCACCACGCAGTCACGGCGCCGTGACTGACGTGGCGTGGGAGCCTCATCAATGACGTGGCAGGGCCGGGTATGTTAGAGCGCCGATCGCGGCGGAGTCGGGCCAAAAAGTTCCGCCATGCGCTGCTGAGCAAATCATGTTGCATGCTTGACACCGCTCAAGGCCCATAGCGGCAGCTCGAGCCAATCTCTCCTGCTCTTCGCCTTCCTTCGTTGCCCGCTGCGCCTGCACGCCATGCTTGCCTTTTTCTTCTTTGGTTCACACACCCCTTTAAAAATAGGGTGGCCATTGAATGGGTTAATTTTATGGGGTGGCCATTTCTGTTGGGCCGTTGGGCAGCCATTGCTATTGGGCCCTTGGGTACCATAGTGTCCTTGGGCGGGTGGCCCTCAAAGGGCACCAACTTGAGCATACTCTTCCTTGCTCTACTACCTTCACACTGCCATGTTTGGCATTCTTTTTTTTTTCGAGAAAAAGATCCTTCTATTAGTTAAGGAAACTTCCCATACCTCCTCTACAAGAGAGGACTACAACAATCATGATGGGGAGACTCTCCAGATGAAAAAAAAACATATGTACAATGAGGCTAGATCAGGGGATAGGAGGAGGGAAGAGCCACACAGGTGGACGGTAGTGCCATCGGAGCACACCCTGGACCATGGTGAAAAATGGCCCAGGATGCCAAAGTCGAAGAAAAGTCTCTCTGCGCATGCGGTCGGAACTGCCCTGGAGTCTCTTGAACTGTCCTCTGAGAGTATGAAACAGCTCAAGCCAAAGATCCCGAACGGTCTCTGCTGATGGTACAGGGTGAGCCTCGAAGATGCGGAAGCAATGGACCCACCAGATGAACTAGAGTGTCAGGCCACTGATGAGCTCCCAACACATCTCTCTCTCACTGCACCACTCCTGTGGAGTAAGCTCTGTGGCAGGCTGGAGTGTAGGTCGCCCCCCCTGCATCACTATCATCCTGCTGGTGGATGATAGATCAAACTGAAGTATCGGGCCCGTGAGAGTAGACCAAGCAGCTGCCCCCCAAGAGTACTGCCGAGCCGTAGAGAGAGCGGGCATCAGACGAAGAACACGAAGCCACACCTGCTATGCCAAGGGATAGTCCCAAAGACAGTGACACTGACTCTCCACAAGATGAACACAAGTTGTGCATGCGGACGAGAGGCCACTATGCACAAGCCAACTCCCAACTGCTGTAGCTCTGTGTGCGACCAACCATTGAAACAAAGTGACTCGCCTCGGCAGTCTGGAATCCCACAACCTCTCCCAAAAAGCTGCCAAGAACTCAGCTGTGAGACCCTCCTTTGCCAATGAGGTGCTGCAGTAGGGCGAGCCTCTCTCTGTGCTGCTAGTATGTGACGTCCCAGTCGAACAATGTACTGAAAGAAAGGGACACCTGGGTTGTCTGCAGAAGAGAAGGGGTCCCCCCAGAGCCACTCTCCAGGATCCCACTGTACTCGTGCCAGTGGAAAGCACTCCCAAGCCCACAGTCTCCAGTGTCCAGTCGCAAGAGCAGCTGGGTCAGGATCGAGTGGGTCAAGATCGATGACACAAGTCCTCCCACAGATTCCCACCACTCGGATCCTCTAAAAACAACACTCTACCACTTGCGGGGCCTCTACTGCAACTCGTTGTAAGCGTCCCTCACCCTATAGCTCGAAAAACAGGGAGGGAATAGTCTCTGAACAAGCCCGAACAAAGATGAGAACCTCCAGTCGTGTGAAGGCTCCCATCCATCTGGACGCTGCTGACTCAAGAGACGTGAGCCACTCAGCTGGTACTACCTCTCAGATGTCCTGGCACATGCTCTGCACCCCTCTCATGCCCTATAGCTGAAAGCCCTGTAGCTCCTCTGAAAATCCTGAAAACTGTAACGAGTCACCTAAAGAGCGTGCTGGACCTGCTGCCATGGAACCCCAAGAAACATGAGGCCGACTACCAACCAAGTGCCCTCTCTGAGTGCTAACCATGGGGTTCCAAACAAGGGGCTGTTGCAAGCGCTCCTCCGTGCAAGTAGGCTGACGCTGCTCCAAGCCTTGCCGCAAGTGTTCCCAAGATCGTAGCAACCCCACAACGAAGCTATCCTCCAGTCTCCTGCTCAAACCAACTCTACGCATCTCTGTGAAGATCCATCTGGTCGAAGGCTGCCAGGGGCCTCCTACTTGAGGCACCCTAGCACTAAGCTGTTGTAACAAGAACTCCTTCCAGGGATCCTCACCTCGAAGAAGACCTCGGAAGATGAATTTCCCAAGAAGGGCTCTGATTTGCTGTGCTAGGTCTATGATCCCAAGCCCTCCCTGGGAACAATGAAGAATGATGACCTGCCAAGCCTGGCTGATACAAGAACTTAGTGTCTCACCCTGACCAAAGGAAATTCCTGATCAGCCGCTCAACCTGGCTGATACAAGAACTCGAGAAGATCCAGCAAGAAGTGATGTACCACATAGTAGTCAACAACACCTGGTTGGCCACTACAACTTTGCCAGCCAGTGGTGCGGAGCTCCAATGTAACAACTTCCTCCTGATAGACAGGAGGAGGGGAGCAATCTGCTGTTCAGGAGACAAGTCCAAACCAACCTGACAGCCAAAGTACCGAACTGCAGTCCCTAGGGGAATCCATCAGAAACCCTCGCTTGGCATCCAGTCGGGCACAAGAGCACTACCAACCGAGAAAGCCACTATCTTTCTCCAGTTGATCAGTGTGCCAGATGCACAACAGAAGGTCTCAAGATCCTGCTCACACCTGTGAAAGTTGGCCTCCTCGCCATCCAAGTACAAGGCCGAGTCATCAGCAAACTCAGCGTCTCATAGCTCATCTCCCCGAATAGGGAGTGCTAAGCCCCGTAAACCAACCTGTTGCGACACCAAAAACTTGCTCATCGCCTCAACATAGAACAGAAAGAGGAAGGGGGCAAGAGGGCAGCCCTGTCTGACTGAACGTGTGAGCATGAAACGATCACCTCTACCTCCTAACAAAAGTACCTGACTGTGTGCCCGTCTGTACAAAGCTGACACCCCTCTGATCCAAGCATCTGAGAAGCCCATCCTGCGTAGAGTTCCCTCTAGAAAGTCCCAGTCAACTCTGTCGTGGGCCTTCTCAAAATCGAGAAGAAGAATCATCAGATCCTCACCACGGAGCCGCGCAAGGGCAGAAGCCTCCCAAAAAGTAAAGATGTTGTTAAAGATACTATGCTCCTTGACAAAACCTGTCTGAGTCCCATGTATAAGGCTCTCTAGAAGTGGCTGGATCCTCAAACTCAGAGCCTTGGAAAGAATTTTGTAGGCTGAGTTGAGGATAGTGATGGGGCGTCACTGTCGAATCTCATCCAAGGAGCCACCCTCCTTGGGAATGAGGTAGATCATACCCTCACTCATGCTGCCAGGCATCTCTCTTGCGTGCAAGATGTACTGAAAAGCACTACAGAGATCTGGGCCAAGCAAGTCCCAGTACTCCAAGAAAAAATTGGGAGTCAAAAAGCACTACAGAGATCTGGGCCAAGCAAGTCCCAATACGCTAGGAAAAATTGGGAGTCAAGCCATCCTCACCTGAACAACTACCATGGGGGAGTGCACTAAGAGCCGTGTGCAACTCCTCAAGCTGAAGTGGCAGCTCAAGCCTCTGACACATCTCCTCAGTCACAAGGCAAGGCATCTGTGCCCACACCTGCTCTCTGCATGCATCCTGACACTCTGACTGAGGCTCTGTAGACAGTAACTCACGGTAAAAGTCAGTAGCAACTGCACGCGTGTCCTCTAGCTCAGAAGCAACTGATCCATCGGGCCTCCTCAACTGACTGACCTTGGCATGCGTATGCCGAGGTCCCACTGCCTCGAAGAAAGCACCAGTCACTCTGTCACCCACTTGTGTCCACTGAGATGCCTGTCGATGGAAAGCAAACTCATGGCGCCGCTCCTCTGTGCTAACAAGCTCTTGGCGAGCCTGCTGTAGCTACTCCTCCAACCAAGGACTATCTGGATGCTGCTCTGCACCCTCTGTAAGGAAGCAACGCCCTGTCTGAGACGTTGCTCCTCTCTCGCTGCAGCCAGGCGAGCCAAAGACTCTTGGAGAAAGAAATGACTAATCTGAGCTAGTCCTGAGGCCACTCTGTCAAGCAGGAGAATCCTGCATGTCAAAGCTCTCTGTCCAGAGAGCCTCTACTTGCTCTCTGAGTGTAGAGTCCAACAAGACCCTCTGAGGGATGCGTAGCATCGTGCTCCCCCTCCTCTGTCTGTCTGCCACTGTGAGGATCACAGGTGCATGGTTCGAAAAGTAAGTCCCTGCCAGGATGCCAACTATCCCACCCAAGTCACTGAAATGGTCACTAGTGTAGAAGCAATCTATCCGCGATAGATTCACTCCTCCCACTCTGTGGTCGAACGAGAGAAGGCCAGGCTATTTGGGGGCCTCACAAAACTAGAGTGTTGCCACACATTCGAGACCCTAGAGTCATACAAAACCTCTCCCAAGCTCCCAACTGAACTCCGTGCACAGTAGCATGGCTACCACCAATCCTGTCAGAAGGGTCCTCCAACATGTTGAAGTCACCCCCTATGCACCACTGTTCTGCCTGCGACGGCAGAGACTCAATAATCTGTGACCCAAACTCTGCTCGTGCACTCGCCACATTGGGTGCATATATGTTCAGGAAGCCCACAAGGCAACCTTGAACCTACATAGTGATCCACTGAGCCCTGCCTGGCACAATAATCCCTCTGCCCACAATGGCTTGTTACAAAGAATCCGCAATAGTCATACATACCCCACCCTGGATGCCTCCAGGTCCAAAAGCAGCTGACCAAAAAGTATCATATCGTCCATGCAAGAGCTGACCACAACGTCTAATGCGGCTCTCACACAGATGATGCTCCTGTAGCATAAGGAGATCAATCTCTCCTCCCACAAGGTAGCGATGAAGCTCCTGACGCAGTCGGCCCTGCTGACGCTGAAACTGGGGCCCACCAAGTCCCTGCACATTCCATGAGACGATCCTCATGGGGAGCGAGAGAGAACAGATGTTGCCACAGCAACTAAACGTGCTATCTTCGAGGCTGGCTTGGATGGGGAGTAATCCGCATCCGAACGTCCTCTAGATAGGCGTGATTGCAACGAGTGTCTGGCCCAAGCCCAAGTAGAGCGAGCCGTACGTAAAGCAACCTCCTCTATCCAGGAGTCCTCATGAATATGTACATAGCATGGCAAGCACTGCGTATTAGCAAAGAAGTGAACCACAATGTGTCTACATCCTGTTATATCTGGAGGGATCACCGCAAACTTGGCCAATGGCCACAAAGTCTGTGACTCCCATGTCTCCCATGTGGTGAGAGAACTCTAGGACCTGTGTATGTAGACACTCCAACACTGAGTCGAGAGTCCACTCAGTTTGGTCCCTGCCGCAAAGGGGAAAAGAGAAGCCAACCGCTGAGTCCAGGGCCTCTATCCCCCTAGTTGCAAGGAACAGAACATGAACCCTGAAGCAGGCTGCCTCATGGTCTGTTGAGGGGTCACCGAGAAAATGAGTAAAGTCGTAGTCAAAGAAGTCCCATCGGCGCCGAATGTCGAAGCTCGTCAGACCACGAGGGACTGCTGCAAAGGGAGACGTTTGTACCTGTAGAGGGGGTCGCAAGAAAGGCTGTCCCTCTCTCGCCAAGCCACTCGTGGCAAAGGCACTGCCAAGAGATCTCCTAGCAGCCGGAGATGGCCCTGCCCCCTGGGTTGACTGTCGAACTGGAGCAGGAGGGAGGGGTGTAGGAGCAGGAGGGAGGGGGAGAAGAGGGGCGGGGGGAAGAGGCGGCGAGGGGAAGAGGCGGCGGGAGCAGGAGGCGGGGGGGAGGAGGATGATGAGGAGGAGGGGACTATGGGGGAGGAGGGGCTGTCGAGGGTGAAGCTGAGGTGGGGGCTGGAGTAGGGACCTCATCCTGCTCAAGAGGACCAAAAAGGTTCCCTGTGGGAATCCACTGTTGTTGGGCAGGCGCCTGAGGACCACTCTGGGTGCCAGGCTGTCGCTATGGCCCCTGCTGTTGTCGACCACGAACCTGCTGCCATCCCTTTTCCGCTGGAGCCCCAGGTTCGGAGGGTGGCTCTGCATGTGTGCTCTGTGTCTTTGCCTGTGGCTGCTGGCCAGCCCTTGCAGGCTGGGGCTGAGTCTATGGTGTAGGTCGAGGCCTCCTCCGTGGGCAGGCCTTCGCAAGATGGCCCATCTGTTGACAAATGAAGCACTGGTTCGGGAGGCCCGAATACTCCACGCTCTGTCTAAACCAACCCCCACTCACCCGAGGCAGAAGAATGACCTTCGGGAGAGTGTGTGTCCCTAACCAGAACGCGAACTGAGGGAATGCCGGCCACCTTGGCAACTACTGAGGCTGCAGTGCAAGGTGTCTCCAGGACAGTCCCAATCGCTGATCCTATCCTCGACAAAAGTGGTAGATACTCCCTCCTTAAACCAGGAAAGCAGACGGAGATGGGGATGTCTACCTCCTCTACCAGAACATCTGAAGTAGGGTCAAAACCATGTCTCCACTGCCGAAAGTCGGCTCGAGCTGCTCGGATGGTCAATGGACTCATGGCGATGACCTTGGACGCCATCTCAGGGGTCTCGAACTTGATCTGTTAGTAGTCTCGTCCGAGGATCTGAACATCCAAGATCTTGCCCACCTCTGCGAGAAGGCGGGCCTGGAGAAGATCACGCAGCTCTCCTTTGCTGGGTCTAGTACCGAGGATCTTGCAGATGACAAAATTCGCCTGTTGCAGGCGCTCTACCTCTGTGGCTAGGCTCGCTTGCTCTGTCGGTGATAGAGCAAGTCTAATGGTGGGCTCAGCGGGGTCGGACGAAGGGGCTTCAGTGGAGTCCTTCTGTGGAGGAGCTTGAGCCTCCATCTGTGTCTACTGCTGTGGCGGAGAAAGAGTGGGTAAAGCAAATCTTCTGCAAAGGGACCCCGGCAGGCACTGTCAAAGAACTAGCACTACCAGAGCCAATTGACAGAAGAAATCCCGGCGTGAGAAAAGGAAAAACGAAATGAGCCGTAGGCAGGGCGGGGCGGGGCGGGGCGAGGTTTTCAGTGAATGAAGAGAGGTGGGGGAGGGCGGGATAGGTAGCGCAGCGAGGCGTGGGTGAGGGCAGCGCAGTGAGGGGTAGCGGGGGCTGAGGGTGGCCGGGCGGGCAGGGGCAGCACAAAAGGGGGAGCACGCGTCAGCAAAAGCAAGCGGGCGGGCGGGCAGAAAGGCAGCCAACGGGAGGGGCGGTGCAAAGGGGTGAGAGCGAGGGAGCAGCGCAGGGGCGGGGCTGGAGCGAGGGGGATGGAGCGCGAGGATGTCGGGGGGGGGGGGGGGGGGGGGGGGGGGGGGGGGGGGGGCTGAAGCGAGGGGGCAACGCAGGGGTGGGGGCGGGACAGCAGCAATGAGAGGTCTTTTCAGTCTCGGTCAGCTTGAGCTTGCACAAGGTCTTGTTTTGCATGTTTGGCATTCTTCGAATCTTTTGAGTGAAAGCACCGAGAACTTTTTGTGTATCCGAAAGGACACCGCATTTGGTATTCATATCGGCCAGTGAATTTTGAAGCACAACTTCTTTCTCTAGCAGTCCTTGACTAACAATATCATCGTGAATTTTGATGCCACTAAAAAGTCTTGAATAGTGACAAATATTCATCCAGCTCGGTAGTGCTGGCAACTGACACCGGCCTCAAGCCGTATTATCTCATCAATCCGGACTCTGTTTGATGAGCCGTAAATTCTTGTAGACTTCTCAAGCTGCATAGAACATATAAAAACCCTAGCTATAGCTCAAAAACACCAGATGGCACACTGACCGAGCGGACCGGACTGGTACGGAACCGACCCCCGATGAATCTTTAACAGTCCATAGTAACTCCGATCATTGATCTGAAAAGACCGACGTGCTACACAAAGTGAGCACTCCAGGCCCATGCATTCATTTCATCTCTATCCCATCAGCTGCAATTGCCCAATCCGGTACAGATCTGCATCAACTTAAACTTCAACCTACCATAACTTTTGCACCGTAGCTCCAATCGACGATCCGTAAAGACAGGCTGGTAGAGCACTTCAAGCACTACGGTTCTAAATCATAAACTCCCATCTATCCTCACTTTAAGCATACTCTCTTTTAGCATCATCAAGGCATCAATTGGCCTTTTAAACCGCATTTGACATACATTCAGCATTAAACTTAGCCTGCTACCAGGCCCTGAACACTGTTCATTAATCATGTAAGCTTCAACAAGCTCGACATGCACTTTTCTGGTATCTTTCTTGGCAT
Source organism: Adiantum capillus-veneris (assembly GCF_014529385.1). Taxonomy (NCBI): domain Eukaryota; kingdom Viridiplantae; phylum Streptophyta; class Polypodiopsida; order Polypodiales; family Pteridaceae; genus Adiantum; species Adiantum capillus-veneris. The sequence continues at coordinate 33,611 of NW_028221948.1, read as the reverse complement.
GGGAGCGGAGCTGCACGACATCCACCCCCTCTGAACCTGCACAGCCTCTGGTATGGTTAAATGCACTTAAGAAGCATCATGAGACTCATCGTCTGATGCATACATAACACTATCTTCAGGAGGTTGATATGTGTTGAAATCTTCAATATTAATCTCACCAGCTCATTGCTTAAAGAACTTAACTCTTTTTCCTGCAATAGGTACCTTGAGCTGAGTGATCAAGCTCACATAACTTATATGTCGCATTATCATAAACATGAAGTACTACATACGGTCCAAACCATCGTTTAACCATCTTCCACATTGCAGTGTACTCGTTCTCCAGACTACTGTCATATACAAGGACCCAATCCCCATCTTTAATAGCATGAGGTCGTAGTCTATGCTTACCATCAAATGCTGCTTTATTCTTCAACCTTGCTTCCTTAAGCTTAACTTTAGCTTGTTCAATATCTTCCTGACGCCTTTCAAGTTGGTGAATGCGCAAAGCAAGAAAACCTTTTGTAGACATACCTTCTTCCCATGGCATTATGGTCCAATAAATAACCGCTTCTTTGTAGGCATAATGGGTTTTTGCCCATGCATTAGCTCAAATGGCATAGAACATGTAACAGAACTATGTGTAGTTCGATCAGCCCATAAAGCAAATGGTAGGAGTTTAGGCCAATCACCAATATGTCCTTGGCATACCTTTGCTAAAGCTTTAACAATGGGGGGATGCCCTCTTTCACTTTTACCGTTACCCTCTGGATTATATGTTGTACAAACGAGAAAAGAAATCCCGAGCTTCGTCTGCATCTAGCTCTCCTCTATCAACAGTAATTCTACCAACACATCCATACCTTGAAATAACATCAAGCAAGAACTTGCATATAGAACTGGTAGCTTTGGTATGCAAAGCTCCGCCTTCTACCTGATTAGTAAGATCTTCTCTAGCAAGAACAATATATAGCCAGTGGATAGGTGGGATGCAATCCATCTCGATGTCGCACATTAGAATATTGTTGACATATTAAGCATGTCTCCACAAACTGAGTCACATCTTTATACATACCTTTCCACCAGTAATGATTCTTAATCTTGACAAAAGTTTCCCAGACCCCTCTGTGTCCAACCCATAAACTTTCATGAAATTCTGTAACAGACTTGGACACTCCAAGTCAAGAATCAATTGCCACAGCACTAAATAACCACTTCAAAACAATTCACAGATCACAATAGATTTGCACTGGCTCGGCGGAGTTCTGTGCCTTGAGATATTGGCCCCAAAGACTGGCGCCCCTTTCGGTATTTCTTTATGTATTAAAAATCAATGTCAAATTACAAGAGCGGTTAGGGTTTCACTCTCAGACTGCGTCCAGATGCTCTGAGAAGTGAGCTCTAAACCACTAATAAAAACGTTACAAGGGATGCCCAAAAGCAGAGCCCCAAAAGCTTGGAAGCAAAAGCTCTTTCTCTCTCTCTCTCTCTCTCTCTCTCTCTCTCTCTCTCTCTCTCTCTCTCTCTCTCTCTCTCTCTCTCTCTCTCTGAGAGCAAGTAAAATAAAGCATATTCTCACTCTCTCTCTCCTTCTCTCAAAGCATAGCAAAAAGGCAGCAAGAAGTCCGTCGCTAGCTGCTTTTCTTCCAGCTCCGCTTTTTCCACTGCAAATTCTGGAATCCTCCGTACACTGCTGCCACGTGTCATTGGCACCAAAATTTGGGGTTTTCAGCCACTTAGGGTTTTAGCCAGCAGTTAGGGTTAGGGTTTCCAAAAATTAGGGTTTCTATAAAATTAGGGTTTTTGGCAGAAATTAGGGTTTGCAAGATTTTTAGGGTTTGCTGTTGGTAGCCACATCATCACTTTGTGACATACCCCCCTCTTGAAAGCATTGTAATCGACCGCAATTCTACGCCTGCAAAACCGAAAAAAGCCATAAACCGTCTTAGCAGACACTTACTGTTAGTACCTATGTACCAGGAACACACATCTAGTACATGTACCAAATCGACAGTCACGTCACATGACATCACAGGACATCACATGACATTCAACATTCATTCGGATCTTAGACCATGATTTATCAGCAATGTAGCTAGCAATCATATCTAGGTCCAATCGGGACCTCGTCGATGACCGATTGACTAACCCCTATTGCAACCATGTCTAGGCCTTGAGAACAATCGGATCTCTTAAGCAATGACATGGCCTTCTTGTATTAAGACCGCACCCAGACTAGGACCACAAGCATCACAATATACTTAAATGAATTTTGCAAGTTAGGCAAAGTCAAAACTGGTCCCATAGTCAATTTGTCTTTCAATGTCTGAAAGGCAATCACCTCTATGGGTCCCCACGAGAAAGGGACTCCTTTCTGTGTCAAGATATGCAAAGGGGAAGCAACCTCTACAAACTTTTGAATGAACCGCCTGTAGTGCAAACACAGTCCCAAGAAGCTTCTTCAAATCGGGCCAATCACAGATAGTCTCTATCTTGGCCGGATCCATTTGCACTCCCGCTGCTGCTGAGACAATGTGTCCCAAAAAGTGTATCTCTGGTAGGAAAAATTCACTTTTCTTTGCATTAATCACTAACTTGTGATCTCGTAATGCCTGAAAGACCTGAAGCAGCTGATCTCTGTGTTCTGCCTCATTCTTGGAGAAAAAAATGATATCGTCAAAGAAAGTGCCAACAAATAGTCTCTACTCTCGAAAAATCCTGTCCATCATCCAGTTAAATGTCGTAGGAGCATTGGTTAAGCCAAAAGGCATCACCAAAAACTCAAATAACCCAAAAGTAGTCTGAAAGGCTGTGTTATAGACATCTTCCGGCACGATTCGGATCTGATGATATCCACTCTTCAAGTCAATCGTGCTAAAGCACGAGGATCCCTGTAACATGTCGAGTATATCATCGATCCTAGGAATCGGAAATCTGTTGTTGATGGTGATTTTGTTGAGAGCTCTATAATTGATGCACATCCTCCAAGATCCGTCTTTCTTCAAAACCAACAACACTGAAGAGCAATACGGTTAAATACTAGGCTGGACATGATCCTTTTCCAAGAGGTCTTTCACTTGGTTCATAATCTCTTCATTCTGTGCTCAGCTCACACGGTAAGGTGGCCAATTTAGTGGTGTGCTTCCAGGTATCAGATTAATGGTGTGATCTTCAGGATGAGCAGGTGGTAACTCTCCTAGTAGGCCCTCTGAGAAGCAATCGGCGTGAGAGTGGAGAAACTCTTGGCCTTCTTTATCAAGTTTAGACATATTTGTCCTATCCTTATCGCTCAATTCTTTCATAAAGATCGAGTAAACAAACCGACTGGATTTCATTAATTTTGAAATGGCCGAAGCCGATACAATAGGGATAGACTTGCCCTTCATTTTAATATCAAGTACAATTGTTTTGCCCTTTTCTGTAGTCAAAGTCGCTTTTCTCGCCCGATAATCGATCACGGCGTTGTTCTTGTGGTACCAGGGAATCCCTAAGAGAACATCACAACCCTCCAAAGGCACTATGAAGAAGTCCTCATGCCCCAAATACCCCTAACAATGCAACCGAAGTTTTCCAATGACAAGTGTAATGGCTACGTCCCTGCCGGGTGCCACTAGAACTGCCTCTGCAGGTGGTCCCATCCGATCGGGAGTAATCTCGAGCCGCGCCGCCAATTCCGGTGAAATGAAGTTAGCCTTGGCTCCTCCATCAAAGAAAATTAGGACCTCTTGATCTTTCACTTTGCCCCAATCTCGGCAAAGTTCTGTACTCTCATCCAATGTGTCAAGATCGGTACCCACACAATCTGGAACCATACATGTTTTCATCTTGCCTTTTCGTCCACGTTCCTCAGCTGCTCTCGAACTCTCAGGCCTGTCGTCGTCCTTATCATTCTGTTCTTTCTGTGCCTTTTTAGGGCACTTCGCAGAGATGTGTCCCTGTTCCCCGCATCCAAAGCACTTCCCCTCCTTGATGAATCAAGCTCGCTCGTGAGGAGTAGGCTTGGGTCGTGTATCCTTTTTCTCTGGGTTGCTCTTTTTCTTTCTACTTTCATTCCTAGAAGTTGAGAGGCGGAAGTGAAAAATAGACCCGATGGCCTCTACACCAAGACCATGCACAATGGCCTCATCATGGGGGATACACAATAGGGGCACCACCTAGAAAGATATGCGGCTAGGACGCATACATATACACAATGAAACATGCCATGGAAAACAATTTCAAGATCCACACCCAAATGTGGAATGGGGTGGTCAGAGAATAAGATGAGAGGAGTGGTGAATTAGTGAGAATGGGCTCGCTACTTGTGCATGTAGTAAGAAAGATAATGAGATCGGGGAAACTTGCGAGTATGCTCACTTCTCATACAGGAGGTGGCGAATCCGCACACCTCAAGATGGAAGTAGCAAGATGATAGGAATATGAGAGGGAGAGAGAGTGTGTGTGTATGCTGGCGAATCCGCACACCTTAACATAAACAGAAAAAAATGGCAAGGAACAAGCATATACCATACTCACAATGAGATGTATCCAAAGAGACACAAGGTATGGCACCAAGATGGAGTGTGTTGATTGCTTGCAAAAGATGAATACAATAGGTAGCGTATGGCAAGAAGATGAGAAGGGAACAAGATCGTAGGAGGCATAATGGAGAGATGTGAGTTGATGGCGAGGAATATCATGAGTGTGTCCACCCTTCTTCTTCTTGAAATTGTGCCTTCGACCCTTAATTACAAGTGATGTGGAGGTGTGGTGCTCATCTTTTGTGATGGTGATGGTGATGGTGTTGTGATTATGTGATTAGGGTTCATGCTATAAGCATGTAGCACAAGAGTGTGTATGGATAGGGGTGTGTGTGTGGTGTGTATCTCTCCCCCAAGCGAGCTCTCATGGCCTCCTTATATAGGGAAGGAGGAGAGGATTTAGCAATATTTCTAATTGAAGTGAGTGACCCACTCTGGTGACTAGGAAAATGGGGTGCATGTGACTGTGGCTCCCATCTTGTCTCCTCATTATTTAAAATACCAGAGTCAATAGAGAGAGAAGAAGAGAGAATGTGGGTAGGATGTAAAGGATAGGAGATATTTACAATAGTCTAGCTTTGGCTAGACATAAGCTTATTAGGGAGAGAAGAGAGAGGTAAGAAATTTATAAGAGAGGTTGTCGAAGGTGGATAGTTGTTGATGAGGATGGATCCTCCAAAAATGGTGATAGAATCACTCTAGACTAGCCAAGACCTCATTAAAAGATCCTTGTCTCTTGTAATCATGCTTGAAGACTTGTAGAACCATAGCCAGAACCATAGCCATTCTAGAGGGAAGAAAATTGGGGATGGCCTATGTCACCATTACACGAGAAAAATGGGGTCCACCACAAAAATCATAGCTCCGTGTTCATAATTCCAAAAATTCTGAAAAAAATTGAGCTAAAAGTTGAGCTCACGAGCTACATCTTTCATGTTGAACACTCCTTCAGATTCGGGATTCTTCTCTACTTAAAAAATTCAGCCAAATAATGTATTATTTGTGGCTGCAAAGGTCTTTTGGTGGTCCCCTTTGAGTGGACTTCTCTCTTGCCTTCAAGTGTAAGCTCCTTCATGTGTATGAAAACATGACCTAGAGTTTTGAAAAGATTGGCAATCATCTAGATGGAGGTATTATTGAAATTTGAAAGTGGGGTTGAGGTTTGAAAATGAAAACTAGTGAATAAAATATTTGGTAGGGTGGAATAATATATATACATGAAAAATATATTAGAAAATACTAAAAAATATATATAATGTAATTTAGAATATATATATTTAATATTTAAGGTAAAAAAAAGAGATCAACAAAGAAAGCTTATTTATGCTACATCGTGATTGATTAGCATAAGTCTTATTTATTTAATGAAAGCTAAAATGTTTGTGAAAAAGGGAAGAAAAATCAAAAGTAACTTATATAATAGGAAATACTTTTGGTAAAAGAGAAAAAATATATGGGGGGTTTCCATGCATGGAAAAGCTTGCCTCATTAGCCCTCCCCCTAAGGCTAGAGGTATTCATGCCTCTAGCGTTGTACTTGATTCTTCTTCAATTGTGGTGGAGGAGTCTCCCTCCTCGGGGATTTCCATCATAGGTGTTTGATCAAATCTCAAAAAGTAGTGCTTCAACCTCCATCCATAGGCAAATGTTTTGTGGAGCCTACCATCTGCGTCCATCAATTGGTAACTGCCATTGGCGTAGCGCTTCCTAATGACAAATGGCCCCTCCCATCTGGGTGAAAACTTTTTATCCTTCCTAGTGTCAAACCTGTTATCATACCGTAGGACCAACATACCTTTCTTGAGACCTTTTTCCCTAAGTCCCTTGTTGAAGGTAAGGTGACGTTGCTCTGCCTGTGCTGCATAATAGTTGAAAGCATCTTCTCTGTCTAGTTGAAGCCTCTCTAGATCAAGAATGTGGTTGTGGAGATGAGCATTAGGACGTTCCACCTGCCCAGCTAGCACCCTGAGACTAGCCAATTGTACTTCAATGGGTAAAATGGCTTACTTACCAAACACCAAGTGATATGGTGTTAACCCAAGGGATGTGCGAAATGAAGTGCGATAAGCCCAAAGTGCCACCATAAGATGTTTGTCCCAATCACTTTTGTGATTGTTTACATGTTTAGTGATGATCTTGCAGATCATACCATTTACCTTTTCCACCAAACCATTGCATTGTGGGTAGTAGGGAGTTGAGTGTCGTCGTGAGATAACTAACTTCTCCATTAGATCTCCTACAAGGTCTCCTCTAAAACCTGGTCCCCTGTCAGAAATTATTTCAAGAGGAGTGCCAAAACGGCAACAAATGTTTTCAAATACGAACCTGGCCACTTCCTTAGCTGTTAACCGGGTGGTGGCAACTGCTTCAGCCCACCTGGTCATGTAGTCCACACCCATGATGATATAAAATTTACCTGATTGGCTCCTTGGCAAAGGCCCAATAGCATCAATTCCCCATTTCTCAAATGGTCCATATGAGATTATAGGATTCTGTGGCTCATATGTGAGCCTCCTATCCCCTGCCTTTTGACATTCCTTGCATGTTTTACACCAATGATGCACATCCCTATGTATACTAGGCCTGTGCGCTCCTTGCCGCACTGTCGAAGCAAGGGACTTGCCGATACACCGTGTACGAGCCGCAGACGGCTCCAAGCACACAACTAGTTTAACTAGTAAGCTCAAAGAGGGCAATGGTGTGTCACTCACCGCCTTATGCTCCTGCCGTAGAGGATTCCTCGCCGCGAAGAAGAGGGAGACGCCGCTACGCTGCGCTCAACCGCCTCGCCGCCGTCGTGCCGCCGCAACGCTCGATCGCACACACACTCTCACACTCTCTCTCTCTCTCTCACGCGCACACACACAAGGAGATGGTGAAGGAGAAGGTGGAGATGGAGCAAGAGAAGCTTCTATTGCACAATGAGAGAATGACTCAATTTTAGGTTTAATTGGCTTTTATGTGAGCTCACCCCATTCACACTTGGGCGCCCATGCTTAGCCAACTAACCCTAGCATGTTCGTGTTAGAGTGCGCCTCTCATCGGCGATCACTCTACCTTTCCCTATTGGACCGACAAGCCCGGTGCCTGACTCTACTTAAATAAATAATACGGTTACAGTGTCCGTCGTAGGCGATAGGGTGTCCGTGAGCCACGAGGGTGGGTTAACATTGCCCCCCTTCCTGATGTAGATTCCGTCCTCGAAAGCTATTGAGTTGAAGCTTGGTATGTCCATGTTGTAGAGCATCTAGATTTGAATCTGCAAGGCAAAGTCACTGTTTTAGCAAGCGGAATTATATTGCCATAAATCATGAGGGGAATGTAAAGTACATGTGGAAATGAGTAAATGCAAGATTTATGAAATGTTAGACTGCCATTAAGGACAAATAAATTGCACTTTGAGTAAATTAATTAATCAAGAGTTTTGAGCTTATGGGTGAGTCTATCAATTAGTTAGCTATGAATAAGGTTAAAACAACTACTCTAGTACTAGCTAAGCTAAGAAGATTATCTAAATGCAAGATTCCCTAATTATGCTTTTCAGCTTTGATTAGCCAACTCGCTCTCACAACTGCAAACAAAAGCTTGAAATGTTAACTGTAAGCTCAAGGGAAGACTTTAAAATTTTTTTAAATACTTTTTTACTTTGGGTCACAATCATGTGACGTGTGTGCTTATTTTGTATGTCCGGGGTTTTTTGGCTTCTCAAGGAAAAGCGCCCACACTGGGAACCTCTAGGGTTCTAGTACCATAGACAATACATGTGAGTGAAGTACCAATTCAAGCCAGGATTTCTCTTCCAGCGTAAGATTTTTCATTTGTGGCACTTATGGTTTTTTTTTTTTGCTTCCATTTCCTTGGTATTCGCACTAGTGTTTTTTGTTGTTTGAGTGAGCAAGCCTTTCTCTGCCTAAAACATTCCTAAGGTCTCAAATACTCGGATAATTTTATTAGCTAGGCCTAGTGGTCAAGTAAATGAGTTAACCTAAAGTCACGGTCTCCTAATCTCCAGGCTCATCCATAAGATTAAACTGGAGTTCAATCAACTTAAGCAAAGACAAATTTATACATCTATAATGGCAGATAACAATCATAACTATTGCACTCAAACAAAGAATGAAAAATCATTATTAGCAATTACACATATCCACCAACATGAATCATGGAAAGTAGTACACCTGGAGGTATGGAGTGGCTCATTTCGTTGAAGCAGATGTCCTCAGCCATGTGGATGGAGATCCATATAAGTCCTACCTAACACATCCAAAAACAGGCACTATACCTCTAGGAGGCATGTCAGTGTGAAAAATTAAAACTCCTAAAAAACAAATTCAAAACACAATCTAGACCCCTAACCTACCTATCTGTCACCCCTTTTAGAATCAAGGAAAGAGGATATTATATAAACCGGGTGGCCACCCTAAGGCTAGGCCTCTATCCTCATCATCTAGATAAATAAAATCGTTGTCCGTGAGGCCATAGTCTTCCTCGTTCTCTATTAGTTCCTCTTCATCATCCTCTTGTGCAAGCATGCTAATCAAGAGCCTCGCGATGCGTGGATACTCATCTTGTGCAAAAGAATAAGCATGTGCCATTGGAGACACATTCGCTACTGGGTAGGGATCACTAGTTAGCCATAGACGTATCAGCCATTCTAACTCCTCAAAATTTCTCTCACATGCAAGGCTCTCTATCAAATCCCATTCCCAAGAAAGTATAGGGTAGCATACGTAGAACACTTGAGGAAAAGACAAAGGGTACCTTTCATCAAAAATAGAAGTGCATGCCTCTGGTGAAGTAGCCATTTCTGACAAGACAGATAGATTTGGTTAGGCCTTTAAAACATAAGAGTTGTTTTTGTGTGTTGCTTGAATTGACACGGTGAATTTGGACTTATATGTAAGATCTGATAGGGTGGTCTCTCGTTGCTAGTCGCTCTTGCTCTTTACTATTTTTGTTTTTTGTGAGTATAAGGCTATATATATACATTCCCTAAGATTGGAATTGAGAGGTCAAGGAGGAAGGTTGAGAGGGGAGCGAGTGAATGATTGATGTTAGCAAACACTCCCCCCTTCCTTGGGTAGATCATACCTTTTGGAATGAGGTCGTCATCTTTTGAAACCAATTGTTCCAAGTTGTTATGGGTGAAGGTTTTAACCAATAGTTTTCGACCGCCCTATGCGTTTCATCTAGTTGCAAGGGTGGTAAGGTACTCTCCCATGATTTTATTTGCAACGTTGTTGTAGGTGGTGAACTTACCCCGGGAGGTGCAAACTCTTTCGTGCTTGTATGGATATGTACAGTGGTAGGTGGAGGTTGTGTCGAAGCTTCTATTTGCGTATAGGAACTACATGAAGAGCAAGAAGCTTCATTTGATTTCCCTGTTCCTGAGCTAGGTGGAACAAATCGTTCTTTCTTTGGTACCCAAACTAGCTCTAGGTCGGGTGCGTAACATTCCATGATTTTTTCCTTTCCGCGATTTTCAATTTGTTTTGGAGCCACAGGATTGGGTTTACATGGGCCAGGTGACAGGTAAGAGTACACTTTACGTTTGGGCACCCAGATTTGATCATTTCCTTCATAGTATCCTTGGGCTTCCAATAGTCGTTTAGGAATCCAATGCAACGTTTCTTTACATTTCTTGGAGTGAGTGGGACGGTTCTTACTAGGTTTCCGTTTTTTTGCATCAACCAGGCTCACTACAGAGGCTTTAGGGACCCACTTGTATGTTTTCTTTGTTATATTAGGATGGTTCTTGTGTGTCTCAAGTTTTCTTTCAACTACATCAGTTGAAGCTCTAGAGAGTTGGGCTATGGGGACGTATGGTTCAACCTCCTGGACATGCAATGTCTTGGGTTTTATTTCCTTAGGCAATATCTCAGGGACTATGGCTCGAGTGGTAGGGCTAAGAGTTGGTTTTTGCGTTGTAACACCCCCAGTCCCCCAATCAATAGTGCATTTGGTGGCTATCATCCACGTGCGGCCTAGGTTTATATTACCCTCCATAGTTCCAGTAGGCATGACCAAAAAGTCTTGAGCTACAATTCCATTGTCATAACTGACAGAAGTGTGCCAGATTCCAAAAACCGTAGTTTTTTTCTTGTTGACACCCTTGACTTGGATAATACTCTCAGATAGAGGTGGCTTCCCTAACTGACACCACACCCCATAGGATAGCAGATTATATTTAGCACCCGTGTCCAATAAGGCGTTATATAGCACTTTTCCATAGGCACTATTTAACTCAATAGGGTATCGTAGAGGTGTGTCAGAGTCCAATCCATCCTCTTCGATTTCCACGTGGAATGCATTTGTGACTCCAAGGTTAGCCTCTCGTTTTTGTCTTATACGTTGTTGTCGCTCCTTAGCCTCAGCTTGAGCTTGTATCTTGTTTAACTCGGTTTGTGCTTTGGCGGCCTTCTTTTGATGAATGGCCCGTAGTTCTTCTTGGCTTAAAGGATCATAATATCTTTTGAATTTACTCCCATTGAGGAATCCAATGGTTTCAACTCCATCAAGAGTTTCCACACGAAGGGTACCTTGTGGGGTAATTTCACATACTCTATATGGTCCTTTACCAGCATATTTCAACTTTTTCTTCTCTTTACGTACTCCATACATAAGGACTTTATCACCAACTTTGATGTCCTTGTCCTTCACATGGCGATCAAACCACTTCTTTCTCCTATCCTTTTCCACAAGAGCATTTTGCACAGCCAACTGTCTCTCTTCGTCTAGTTTTTCTAAGATAAACAAACGCTCGGTTAAGGGGTTACCATTCCATCCTTCTTGCGAAGCTACCCTAAGACTAGGAATGACAAACTCCCAAGGCATAACCGCTTCTTGGCCGTATACCATTTTGAATGGCGTACAATTAATAGCCACTTTATAAGCAGTACGATAAGCCCATAGAGCAGATGTCAACTTCAAATCCCAATCAGTGCGATGAGCTTCTACCGTCTTGGTTAAAATAGAGATTAGAGTCTTGTTGGTGCTCTCGGCTTGTCCATTAGCTTGCGGGTAATAAGGTGTAGACTTATGGTGGGATATCATAAAGGTCGTGGTAAGCTCTCTTATTACCTCATTTATAAAATGGGTACCATTATCACTAACAATTTCAAAAGGGCAACCAAATCTTGTGATAATGTTCTCAAAAAGAAACTTAGCTGTTGTCCTCGCGTCAGCTTTTTGTGAAGCCTTAGCTTCAGCCCACTTTGTTACATAGTCCGTAGCAACTAGAATATATCGAGATTGAGTGTTGCGAGCTGCGGGACTAATTGGACCTACAAAGTCTAAGCCCCATTTTTCAAATGGTTGGGTTACTTTAATAGGATGTAAGGGCATTCTGTCTTTGCGCTGTGTGGTCTTGTAACGTTGGCACTCATCACACCCTTTTGTAAAAAGTGATGCATCCTTAAATAAAGTTGGCCACCAATAGCCTGATTGCAGCACCTTTCTAGCAGTCAGGTCTCCTGAAAAATGTCCTCCTGCTATGCCCATATGTGCTTCTTGCAAGATATACAAATATTCATCCTCGCGGGCACAACGCCTAAGAATATCATCCTTGCCTAATCTATACAGAGTTCCGGCAATCAAACAATAGGGTTCACATTCTTTTACTAGCCTTCGAGCGATATCCTTACGAAGTTCCTTGGGTGGAAAACCATTAACTAAAAAGTTAACAATGTTCTCACTCCATTCAGGCATAGTCTCAACTATGAATAGGGAAGTATCGGGTAATTCATCATCAACTCCTGTAGGGGCTTCACCATTGGGTATGCGAGACAAATGATCAGCCATGACGTGCCTTTTACCGGGTCTCACTACAATCGTGAAATCAAACTCCAGAAGAATTAACAACCATCGTGTGATTCTTCCTGTGGAGCATGGCTTGTTTACCAGATACAGCAACGCTTGATGATCCACATAAAATACAAACTTGTTTGCCAGAAGGTAGTAGCGAAATTTCTTTACTGCATAAACCATTGCCAAACCTTCTCGCTCTGTAGTGGTGTAGTTCCTTTCAGCATCGTTCAATTGACGGCTTGCAAAGCTAATGGGATAGTCCAATTTATGTTCTCCTGGTTGAGTGAGAACACACCCAATAGCAAAGTTTGATGCATCAATATGCACATGGAAAATGACATCCCAGTTAGGTGTCCTTAAAATCGGAGCACTTGCTAGTGTTTTCTTCAATTGTTCATAGGCTTGGTCACACTCTTCAGTCCATTTAAATTCAATGAGAAGCTTGTACAAAGGACGTGCTATCTCAGCGAAAAATAAAATAAACCGTCGATAATAACCCACGTGTCCCATGAACCTTTGAACTCCCTTGTAATTGGTTGGTGGTGGTAACTCTAGAATCACTTTAATTTTGCTCTCATCGGTTGAGATACCATTCTTGGATACTATATGCCCTAAAATAACTCCATGCTTGACCCAAAATTGGCATTTGAACGGGTTCAATGAGATACGATATAACCTACACTTTTCAAACACCTTCCGCAAACATGATAGATGTTCTTTCCAAGAAGAGTAAACACAAAGGTCGTCTAAGAAAGCTTCACAAAACTCTCTCAAATATTCTTTAAAAGCAGTGTTTATTAATCGTTGGAATGTAGCAGGGGCATTTGTTAAGCCAAAAGCCATCACACGAAATGCAAACACGCCAAATTCCGTGATAAAGGCAGTTTTAGCTTGGTCCTCTAGCGCTATCGTGATTTGGTTGTAGCCTGAGTACCCATTTAGAAAGCTATAAGCTTCCTTGCCTGCAACTCTTTCGAGTACATTTTCGGAATATGGTAGGGGGTAATGGTCTCTTCTAGTAGCTGCATTAACTTTTTTGAGGTCCACGCACACCCTGAGTTTCCCATTCTTTTTTGGCACGATAACTATTGGAGACACCCATTCAGAGTGTTCAATAGGATATATGAACCCACATTTGATAAGCTTTTTAGTTCTTCTTGAATGATCTTTGCGTACTTAGGATTCATCGGGTAGGGTCTTTGTTGTACGGGCTTCGCAGTGCTAATCATAGGGATTGTATGTTGGACCACAGAAGGTGGAACACCTTTCATATCATGGTATGTCCAAGCAAATACGTCCTTGAATTCCTTGAGAAGCTCTTTGAGGACCGCCTCTTCAACTTCTGTGAGGTCTTGGGCAATAAAAACAGGTTTTGATTCTTCACCGGGGTCAGCTAATTCTATTTCTTTAACTATTGCCGGACCATCATAGATTCCATTATTCCCATCGATAGGTATTCTTTGGGCTTTTGTGTACACAACCTTTGCTTCCCCTGTGGTGTAAGATTTGAAATGTTCTGGTGCAGGATGCAAGTCTGTGGATTCTGGTTGTGCTTTGGTTTGTGCTTCCATTTCTGCTTTCTTGTGTTGTCGAGCTAACTCTTGGTTTTGACGCCTCCTTGCAGTGCGGCTCAACTTTGGCTTGTCTATGATCTCTAATTGGGCTATGTCATGGGGTCGTGGTCTACACCACATAACATTTTGGAGATATTCACCCCAATTGTCTACCAATTTTCGATGAGCATCACATGCTCCTATATAACTGAGCCATTCTGCTGAGGATCTCTTCTTTTTTATCCTAGCACGTACATTGGCTCGATATCGACGCCTCTTAAGGTTTTTCTTTTTCTTATTTGAGACCTGCTTTTGATTTGCATTTAGATCTGGCTCACTAAAGGAGTCCTCGTTGGTGTCCTCTTCACTCTCGGAGGAGCTATCATGGGTTGATGTGCTCGGTCCTTCCGAATGTTTTGACTCTGAACTTGCTCCACTCTTTAATTCATGAGATTCAGAATCCGTTTCACTCTGGAAGTCAGTGTCTGAGTCGTGTTGGTCAAAGTCTTCTATTGAGCTATCGGTGTCACTGTCAGATTGGTCTACAATTGCCTTGCCCTTAGAAGATGCATGTATGGCACTTATCATGTTCAGAGGTGCAATTTGTGGTACCTCTTCCCCCTCTGGTGTGACCCAAGTGGTTCCTCTATTTCCCCAGGTATCTATGGTTGCAGCTAGGTGTACCCAGTCTACGTTGTCTGATTCCGTCATACCCGGTAACACATCCATGTAAGGAGAATCTTGGCCAATGTCTGTATCCTTCTTACAAGTGTAACAATATTGTAGTGGGGCCGAGTGAACTGTGGTGTCAGAGCGATGATCAATAATGGTTTTACTCCCTAAGGGGTGTACCTTACCAGTCACCAAATCCACTCTAAGGACAGAGTCTTGGAATTGCAAATAGACATGATTTTTAGACCAATCGTGAACCATTTGTGCTTCCCTCATGAATGGTCGTCCTAAAATCATTTCATATGACATAAGGTGTTTAGAGAAATCCATTACAATGAACGTATGTCGTACCTTGTGTCCTAGAACTTTGATCTTAAGATCCTTGAGCATCCCCATAGGTTTGGCTATGGTACCATTTGCCATCTTTACCACAATGTTAGTAACACTGAGGCGGGGTTTTCCCATGGATTCCCAACAATCTTTTGTAACGATGCTAACTCCCGCACCACCATCAAGAATTCCCTTTATAGTTAATCCCTTGGTAGTGATGGGTAGGGTCGCATTAGACTCGTCGCCTTCAAAATACTGCCCTAATTCGTTAATGGGTACCTCGATCACAGACTCGTGTCCATCTAAGTCAAGTGATTGCACATGATTTTCCTCATCAATCATAATCGAGTCAGGCCTATTTGGTTGCGCAAACTGCGGTAATCCCGTTCGTAGCTCTCCGTTAAGGAATGCTCGAAGTGCAAGGAATAACTCAGGATCTCCATACAGCTTTGCTATGATCGTGGTTCGGACCTCAGAAGACATGAAGTCCACTAGTTTGGCAACATTCATTGGCATTTTGCAGGGTGTAGGTCCTTGACTAGGAACTGGTGAGGATGGAATCTCATATTCCTCAATGGGATCAGGTATTCCTTCGTTAAACATCCTTTCCAACAAGAAGGGTGTATGCTCACTTTCTGATGTCCCGTCCTCACTCCCTTCTTGGATGATACTAGATATGGCTAACGGTCTATGGTTCATGTGGGGTGGATGAACTTGCGTGGGAAACACTGTGTCATGAATTTTGACATGCATGGGTTCTGGTTCTAGTTTCCTTTGAGTCTCCTCCACTAAACCTCTTAGATGTTTCACCTGCTCAATCTCGTCTACTGGGTTTGGGTACGTCCCAATCTTCTTTTTACGATTCTTCCCTTTTTGCCCATGCGGTTTATCTTGGGGGTCTTGGATTGGATTTGGAAACACTTGTGGTGTTTTCAGAGGCTCTTTATGGTTTTCTCTTATTCGGTTTTCATTTGGTTCCATGTTACGGTTTTCTTTGTCGGTCTTTCCCTTTGTGGTATTGGTTCTAGTCTCCATTGTCTCGATTGAATCTGAATCATCCTCGAGGTCATTCATATACACGGGGTCATCTCCTGTTCCTATGTTTGTTTTGGAACTTGGCTTTGAATTTCCCGTATTCTGCGACCTCTTCCTTCGTGTCTTCTTTTTCTTTGCTTGGATAACTGACGCGGTATCTCTCTCTTCGAGGATATGGCCTGGCCCTTGAAGCATGGACCGTGTAATCGCATAAGCGGGTGCGACGGGTGGTATTGGCGATGTCACACTAGCAATTTCGACCAAATTTAGGGGTGTGATTTTAGGCGCATTTGGGTTATAGGGGCATTGGGCAATCAAGTGATCTATGCCACAACGATTACATGTGAGTATTGGCATTGCAGACGTGCTCCCTTGATTCATTTGCATCTGTGCAGCATTCTTTTGCAGCCTAATAGGGCACTCCGCTGCTCGATGTGGTCCACCACACTCGTAGCATTGAAGAGGTGGCCTCCTAGCCTGGGTGTTGATATTTTGACCTCTGGATGCGAGAGCAGCAGCTTGATAAACCGGCTTGACTTGCCCCCAACAATCTTCCATGTAGTATATAGGACACTCTTCCAATGTATCAAGTCCGTAGGCAATACTAGTGTCTATTTCCTCCTCACAGCCATCTGCATAAGCATTAGATGGCTCGCAACCCACTTGGTTCATAGGGGCGACTCTTGGATGCGGGGGCTGCGGTCCTAGCACAGGAGGTGGTAGCGGTGTAGCTTGTACAACATTTTGAGATCTAGGGACCATGTGTTGCGGTAGTTGCTCAACAGGTGGAGCAGGCATCAATACAGGAGCTCGAGGCGCATCCGTCCAGGCTACAGGTGGTCTATTTGCCATCATACGTTTGATCATTAAACAATCCTTAGCTTGGTGACCATACCTACCACATGCGTTGCAAGTTCCATTAAATTTTACTCTAAACGTAGGGCACTCACTAGTGCTATGTGGACCTAAGCAAATGGAACACCATTGTTGCTCCCTTCTTGGATACATGTGACTATTTTGAGGGGGTCGATTATCCTTAAGAGACTCTTGGATTGCCTTGGTGAGGTCTGTCAAGAATGTCTCAAATACCTTTGGCTCATTGGCAATGGGCTTTGCAGTCATGGGTTCATACTCAATGGCTTGTGAGCTAGTGGATCTCGTGTCAGTAGACACCCTCATGCCTGCTATCATCAAGTTGTCCTCTAATTGGATTGCATTGGCAGTGACATCTTCCCAGGTTGTGATACCTCTAATCACTAGTCCATTATAGATTCCTTCATTCCTCAACCCTCGAATGAATCGATCAAGCAGTTGGTTATTGTTGAAGCGCTCATTTACAGGGCAGCGAGAGTTTAAGTGCTTTAGACGACTAATGAAGTCCCTTACTGACTCTCCTTCCTTACGTTCGGCCTTCTGTAGCTGAGATGCTACACCCCAAAGCACACCTTCTCGTATGTACTCCTTTAGAAACAACCTTCGAAGGGTAGGGTAGATTGTTTTCTCGTCCACCCTTAGGGTTCTATACCAATCTCCAGCCTTCCCACTTAATGTCAAGCTTAAGGCATTGCACTTATGTAGTTCGTTGCGTTCCCCTAAGGAATCACATACTTGTTCAAACACTTCAATGTGTTTTCTAGCATCTTCGTCCCCATTGAATTTTTGCGTGAGTTTGGCAATTTGTACTGCCTTACTTCTAGGCTCTCTATCAGATGCATGACGCATATTTTCCGCGATAGATCGACCTATGGTTTGAGCAAACGCTGCCAAGTCACCTATGTGAGGAGGCAGGGCCGGTGGAGGTACTCTTGGAATCATATGTGGGAGAGGGACGGGTACCGGTCTTGGCATATGTGTGGATGATGCAGGATATGGAACATAACCGGGCATAGGTCCACTCGGATAAGGACTAGGGAGCGGCACTCGAGGAGCATAAACAAGTGGTACAATTGGAGGTGTGGGGGCCATGTGTGCATAAGGGGCTAGAGGCACATACGGTCGAGGCCCCATATTAGGTACTACGACACTAGGTAGTGGCACTGCGCTAACCGTAGATGTCATCGGTACATTCTCTGTCAGGCTTATCCCTGGAGTGAGCACTGTGTTTTCCTTAATAGAGGGTTGAGCCAAGTTAGGGAAGCTAAAGTTGTCGCTCGGAGGCTCAGATTGCATAGAGACCCCAGGTGAAATGACGTAAGATGGGTCCATGGGGCTCATTAGAGGAGTCTCCATTTGTGATAGAGTAGGCTGTTGAGCCTTGCTCGTATCCAGAAATCTCATGGGGCCAGTTGAGAGTATATTTACCCCTCGGTTTTGCCTTTCTGATTGAATAATGCCATGGATAACATTACAGATCATTTTCTGTTGATCTTCGATGCTCGTGGCACTAGAGGTGGATTGTACAATCTCTATCCATCCTACATGGTAGGCGTTGCCAGAGTGTAGATCCGTCAACACCTCAGTGTGGAGGTCGTATGTCCAATGATCATTAATGAACAATCCTTCTAGAGTCGACGTGTTAACGGTTTCTTGTGAGGTAGAAGCAATGTTGCTCCCCGTGGTTTTACTTGTCACCAACGGTACTCTAGAGGGAACTTCTGAAGGAGGTAGCTCAACAGGGCCTTCTTGGTAAGAAGTTGGCAGGATATCCACATGGACACTCTTTGGGGGTGTGGGGTCCACGTGCGATGTGAAAGGAGAGTCCACTTCCCCACCCCCTTCGTGTGCTTCATTTGCATCAGGTTCCGAGCGAGTAGCTCTACCTAATGTTTCCATGAAACGGCTAAACATACTAGTACTAGGCTGTGGAGCTTCGGGAGGTGCATGGCCTTCTCTCTCAGTGTTTTGGGTAGGGTATGCTTCCATGATTTCTGAGTCGGAGGAGGAATCACTAGCGGCTATTTTAGGGTCTTGGGTGGTGCTACCTTGTGTCCCCGCTGAGGGTCTAGAGCCTATCGTGGATGGGTAATGGGTGTCCGTATGAACAGAGGCACCCTTAATATGCTCGTGTTCTAGCACCCGCCCAGAGCGTAAGTGCATGTGCTTTTGATACCCTAAGGTGTCAAAAAGCTGCTCTAGGAGGCCTTGTGACTAGTTTTTAGCGTGTTTTTTGTTTGTTTGTTTTTTTTTTGCTAGATTTTTTAGAGCGTGTCGTGGAATGGGCCGTGTGATAGCTCGAAACGAGCGTATCGCTAGGAGGGACGCGCTGTGCTTTACAGCCCACCGTTTGGTTCTATTTTGCTCCAGAAAAGCCCGAAACAGTCTTTTCCTAGCTGGGGAACTAGGCTCCAAATAGCAAGTCTAAAGGTGCAAATGGGAAGAGAAGGGAGGAGAGTGGAGGACTTGTCCCACATGCTCTCATTCCCTCTTGAGGAGGTAGGGTATATATATAAGAGTGAGTCTAGTATATATCATAAGACTGAGGACTGAAGCCTGGGCTTGGGCCTGGGCAAATGATCCCGATCTAACTTTTATACAAACCAACCGTCCGTTTTTATAACTCACGTTTTTTATTTTCGAAAATCTAACCTCCCCCTCGCTCACGTTTTTATTTTTCGAACTTTTTTTTTTCATTTTTTTTAAAAAAAAAAACAAAAAAATATTTTTTTTTTGAGATATTATTTGGTACGTGTTTTGGTGCGCGTTGACCTCACCTAACTATTTACTGTCCCACCTACCTACTGACCTGCTAATCAGTGGTTCACCTAATTACTAACCTACTTAATTAACTAACTGTGCGCCTAACTGTGCACAAACCAGAAAACACAGAAAACACAGAAAATGCAGAAATTGAAACTTGACAGAACTGTGCAGTGAAAACACAGAAAATGCAAATAAAACGCAAGAAATGCTAACTGTGTGTAAACAGAAAAACAGAATTTTGCTAACTGTCTAACTAATTACTAAATGTACGCAGCAGAAAAACAGAAAATGCAAACTGTGCGCATTGGAAAAACAGAATTAACAACTTGCAGAAAAAATACGCCTTCCTCTCCCTCTTCTTTCCTACTGCAAACCACTCATACAAGAAGCACAAAGTGCCTCTTGGGCTTAGTGCAGGGCTATTCCCCGACAGCGGCCCCAAAAATGTGCGCTCCTTGCTGCACTGTCGAAGCAAGGGACTTGCCGATACATCGTGTACGAGCCGCAGACGGCTCCAAGCACACAACTAGTTTAACTAGTAAGCTCAAAGAGGGCAATGGTGTGTCACTCACCGCCTTATGCTCCTGCCGTAGAGGATTCCTCGCCGCGAAGAAGAGGGAGACGCCGCTACGCCGCGCTCAACCGCCTCGCCGCCGTCGTGCCGCCGCAACGCTCGATCGCACACACACTCTCACACTCTCTCTCTCTCTCTCTCTCACGCGCACACACACAAGGAGATGGTGAAGGAGAAGGTGGAGATGGAGCAAGAGCAGCTTCTATTGCACAATGAGAGAATGACTCAATTTTAGGTTTAATTGGCTTTTATGTGAGCTCACCCCATTCACACTTGGGCGCCCATGCTTAGCCAACTAACCCTAGCATGTTCGTGTTAGAGTGCGCCTCTCATCGGCGATCACTCTACCTTTCCCTATTGGACCGACAATCCCGGTGCCTGAGTCTACTTAAATAAATAATACGGTTACAGTGTCCGTCGTAGGCGATAGGGTGTCTGTGAGCCACGAGGGTTAACAAGGCCATACAAACCCGGCTTGTAGAATCTTTCTACTAGTGATGTCAAGTGCAAAGTGTCCTCCGCAAACACCATCATGGCAACTTGAAATGATTTCAGTGATCTCTCTAGAGAGAGGTACACGCCTAAGAATTTGATCCTTACCCTTGCAGTAGAGGTCGTCATTGATAAGGCGGTATTTTGTTGCCTTGCGCACAAGCCACTGCTTTTGGCCCTTAGTAAGATCCTTAGGACACTCTCCTATGTCCAAGAAACTCATGATGTCAGGCATAGCATCGCTACCTTGGAAGAGAGGCATCTTCAACTTGATAGCACCCACCACTGAAACATCTTGCAGCTTCTCTCTAGCTAGAGCATCTGCTTCTTGATTTTCTGCTCGAGGGACATGATGTAATTGTACAGCTTGAAATTTCCCTAAAAGTTCCTTGACTTTGCGCAAATTGCCTAGCAATCTATGATTTTTACAAGCCCAAGTTTTATTAAAAGCATGGCATCACCAAATACATTTAACCGTTGAATGCCCTGTGTCACACACCACTCTAACCCAAGAGTTAGGGCTGCATATTTTGCCTCATTTTTAGAGTGAGAATCCAAGAGATTCCCAATGGAGAAAACCTTATCCCCTTGCTCGTTGAAGATGAAAATGCCTGCTGCAGCTTTGTCCACTTTCCTCTTGTAGGCTCCATCAAAGAAAAGAGAGTGAGCCTCCTCTACCTTAGGGGCTTCCAACACAGGTGTAATATCTTGATCATTTGGCTTTATCTTTAGCTTCTTTTCATAGTGGCGATGAGTGAGAATACCTCCTAGACTGGCCCTTGTGGAGTTCTCCACTTGCATTGTGTAGTCAAACTCTTGCAGCCTTGTGAGCCATTTGGAAATCCTAGAAGAAACATCCATGTGCTGCATTACATAAGGAAATACTTCTTCCATTGTTAAGATTATGAATGGTCTTGACAATAAATAAGAGAAAAAATTTGGTGGTAGCAAACATTAATGCAAGCACCATGTGCTCCACTGCCGTGTATCCCTTTTCTGATGGAGTCATCATTCGACTAGAGAAGTAGATAGGACGCATGAACGAAGTTTGAGGATCCTTTGGCATCAATACATCCCCAAGTGTGTCATTGCCCACACTAGGGTTTACATAAAATGGCTCTTCCCACTTTGGAGGTGCTATGGTGGGAAGTGAAGCTAGAATTTGTTTTACCTCATTGAATTGTTGTTCATTTTCTTCACTCCAAGTGAAAATCTCTTGATGGGTAACTTGTTGTAAAGGGAGAACCACTTGGGAGAGCAAGTGAATGAACCTACTCAAATACCTCACCTTTTGAAGAAAAGAGACCAAGTGCTTTGTTGTGGTGGGAGAGGTAAAAGCCACCAAGGCTTGAACCTTGCTTGGGTCAGCTTCAATGCCGTTGGCCGAGATCACATGGCCAAGAAGAGTAACCTTGCTTTTACCAATGTGGAATTTCTCCACATTGAGTTGGCCCCCAAAAGCTTGTAGCCTAGCTAGACCTTCATAAACTTTCTCCAAATGAAGAGAGCGAGAGCTATAGATACAAAAGTCATCAATAAAAACACGGATTGATTTTCCAAAGAATGGTTGAAAAACAAATGTCACATATCGCTGAAAAGTGGCTGGAGCATTAGTGAGACCAAAAGGCATAACTCTATAAGCAAAACATCCCCATGGTGTGATGAAGGTTGTCTTCTTTTGATCTTCTTCAGCAATGCTAATTTGGAAGTAGCCTGAGTAGCCATCACATACCGTGTAGCGCTCATGTCCTGCTACCTCATTGAGAATTTCGTCTTGAAAAGGAAGAGGAAAATGGTCCCTCTTTGTGGCTGCATTAAGAGGCTTGTAATCAACACAAACCCTCCACTTACCATTCTTCTTTGGTGTGACTACCACTGGAGAAAACCACTCTGAGTCTTCAACATGATAGATAAACCCGGCTTCTAGCAACTTCCTCACCTCTTTGAGCAGGGCGTCTTGTTGAATTACTCCTAGCCGCCTGAGCTTCTGCACTACAGGTTTACTTCCCTCCTTGAGCTTAATGTGATGTTGAACTACTGTGATGCCAGTGATTTTATCATATTCATCAATGAATAATGTGGTAAAATTACTTAGCATCAAAATATAATCTTCACGCTCCTTCCCACACAACTCACTAGAGAGCATTTGATGTAGCTTACGTGCTTCTACCAGAGGTTGTATACCTGGTGTCTCCCCTTGGTTTGATGATGAGAAATTAGGTTGCTCCATCTTCTTAGGGTCCTTGAGAATGATCCCCATCACCTCAATGCTACTGTCACTTTCTTCACTCACTGTTGACTCCTCCTCTGAAGTGGTTGAAGAGTCACCACTAGAAAACTCATCCATAGAGGTTTCTAGATCCATGTCGCATTGCCGACCTGTCTTCATGTCGTAAAGTATTGGCATCCCTTTTGCATTCTTCATCTGGATTATGCCGGTGTCCCAGTCCTGGTTAGCTCTCATAGCCATAAGCCAAGGCCTCCCTAGAATGATAGGGTAGCCCTCCCCTTTATGTGGCATGACAAAGATGTCCACATCTACCTCGGTGTTGAATGCCTTTATCCTAACTGCATTTATGACACCAACACATTGAACTTTTAAATTATTTGCCATTTTGGCTCGGCATGGTGCCAGCCGACTCACCTCTAAACCCAAACGGTGCATCATTTTTTCACTCATGACGCATATTTGTGCGCCACCATCGATGTAGATATTGGAGATGTGTTGCCCTTTGATGTAAGCATCCATCATAGGTAGTATGTCATCTAGATTCCTCCCAGAGATAGGCCCAGCTATCTTTGGCTTTGATCGTCTCGTGCTAACCATCTTTGTCCATTGTCTCCTCACCCTAGGTGCTAGGTGGAGTAACTGGGGCCAGGTGAGATGACACATGCTATTTCCAAGTTGTCTAGAAAGTCTGCAGCATCCTCACCCACCTTACCAGTAAAGGTTGGAAATGCTACACTTGCCATTGTGAGAGTGAGAAAATTAACTCGACTTAGAAATCTTTTTTTTTCCTTATAAATAGAGATTCAATACATGGGTGCTTGGTAGATGGAAAACATACTATACAAGGATGAGAATAACTACATCAAAAGACACTTCGTGATTAATCATAGGGAGGATAAAGGGTAGAGAAGAGGTGTTTATCTCTTGCAATCGTTCTCTACCAAACATGGTTGTAATGATCTACTGATAAAACATCTTGCGGTCCAAGATTACTTTGATTGATTGAATTTGTTGTGGTGCATAAGTTTGGTTCCTTGTAAAAGGTTGATGCGCTGGGTCCATCACATGATAATTCGGAAAGGCTCTCTCCTTTGTGGTGGAAGGTTATAGTCGGAGGTGTAGAGCTCTTGGTAGTCGAGGTCAAATTTATAGTACCACAGGACAAGGTTGTCTTCGTCTTCTAGCTCTAGGACTGCCCCTCTAGCAAGCTCTTGGAAAAGCTTGAACTCTCTCTCTTTGAGCAACTTCACTTTCTTGCAAGATAGAGTGCCATCTAGTGTATACACAGGCGTGATGAGGTAGGTGGTGAGTCTTACCACTTGTATTAATCCAAGTTGGATGGATACATAGCAAGCTGTAAAGTCGTTATCATAGCCTTGATTCACAAGCAACACTCCTTGAAGGTGGAGGGTCTTGTCTTTCCGCCAAGCAAAACCAGTGTCAACGACCTTGTCGATGACAAGCTCCGCCACTTCACTCGGTAGACGACGTAGAATCCATGCTTCTGTTTCTAGTTCCTGGCTCATGAGATGAGAGTGAGGTATAGAAAGACTTTGGAGGATTTACCCTTTTGTTTTGGAGATGGGGTGATTGTCACCGCTGGAAAACCCTTGAACCTTTTGGTGCAAGGGAGTGGGAGGGACCACGCGTTCATAGTAGCTTCCTCAAGTTGTGAAGGCTTGTTGTGGGCGTAGGTGGAATAGGTGGCAAAGATGGGGACATAGATGTAGAGAAACCTGGTGCTACTTGAAAGCCTACTGTTGTGAGAACGCCTGTGCGGATGTCGAGGGAGAAAATGATGGCCTTTTCTTCACTTTGGGTTGCACTCATGTCGAAGGTGCGGTTTTTGGCTACAATGTGAGCATGATGCAGCTTGTGCCTTGCTTTTACGCTTGCGGGGATGATTAGAAATGTAAACAATTTGAGTAGGGAAAGAGGGTCTTACCACTTCTTCTATGCTAACAATACAACACCTTGGCAAGAGTGTCTCGATGACTTGCGTCAAACCTTCTTGAAGCTCCTCCTCTTCAGTGGTCCAATTAGAGATTTCAAGAAGCCACTCGTCCATGAAGAGAAGTAAACATGTCAGCCTTGTAAACTGAAGGTTTCAAGAGCCCTCCTCCGTGGGGGCACCAAATGAGAGGCGGAAGTGAAAAATAGACCCGGCTGCCTCTACACCAAGACCATGCACAATGGCCTCATCATGGGGGATACACAATAGGGGCACCACCTAGCAAGATATGCGGCTAGGATGCATACATATACACAATGAAACATGCCATGGAAAACAATTTCAAGATCCACGCCCAAATGTGGAATGGGGTGGTCGGAGAATAAGGTGAGAGGAGTGGTGAATTAGTGAGAATGGGCTCGCTACTCGTGCATGTAGTAAGGAAGATAATGAGGTCGGGGAAACTTGCGAGTATGCTCACTTCTCATACAAGAGGTGGCGAATCCGCACACCTCAAGATGGAAGTAGCAAGATGATAGGAATATGAGAGGGAGAGAGAGAGTGTGTGTGTGTGTATGGTGGCGAATCCGCACACCTTAGCATAAGCAGAAAAAAATGGCAAGGAACAAGCATATACCATACTCACAATGAGATGTATCCAAAGCGACACAAGGTATGGCACCAAGATGGAGTGTGTTGATTGCTTGCAAAAGATGAATACAATAGGTAGCGTATGGCAAGAAGATGAGAAGGGAACAAGATCGTAGGAGGCATAATGGAGAGATGTGAGTTGATGGCGAGGAATATCATGAGTGTGTCCACCCTTCTTCTTCTTGAAATTGTGCCTTCAACCCTTAATTACAAGTGATGTGGAGGTGTGGTGCTCATCTTTTGTGATGGTGATGGTGTTGTGATTATGTGATTAGGGTTCATGCTATAAGCATGTAGCACAAGAGTGTGTATGGATAGGTGTGTGTGTGTGGTGTATATCTCTCCCCCAAGTGAGCTCTCATGCCCTCCTTATATAGGGAAGGAGGAGAGGATTTAGCAATATTTCTAATTGAAGTGAGTGACCCACTCTGGTGACTAGGAAAATGGGGTGCATGTGACTGTGGCTCCCATCTTGTCTCCTCATTATTTAAAATACCAGAGTCAATAGAGAGAGAAGAAGAGATAATGTGAGTAGGATGTAGAGGATAGGAGATATTTACAATAGTCTAGCTTTGGCTAGACATAAGCTTATTAAGGAGAGAAGAGAGAGGTAAGAAATTTATAAGAGAGGTTGTCGAAGGTGGATAGTTGTTGATGAGGATGGATCCTCCAAAAATGGTGATAGAATCACTCTAGACTAGCCAAGACCTCATTAAAATATCCTTGTCTCTTGTAATCATGCTTGAAGACTTGTAGAACCATAGCCAGAACCATAGCCATTCTAGAGGGAAGAAAATTGGGGATGGCCTGTGTCACCATTACACGAGAAAACTGGGGTCCACCACAAAAATCATAGCTCCGCGTTCATAACTCCAAAAATTCTGAAAAAAATTGAGCTAAAAGTTGAGCTCACGAGCTACATCTTTCATGTTGAACACTCCTTCAGATTTGGGATTCTTCTCTACTTGAAAAATTCAGCCAAATAATGTAGTATTTATGGTTGCAAAGGTCTTTTGGTGGTCCCCTTTGAGTGGACTTCTCTCTTGCCTTGAAGTGTAAGCTCCTTCATGTGTATGAAAACATGACCTAGAGTTTTGAAAAGATTGGCAATCATCTAGATGGAGGTATTATTGAAATTTGAAAGTGGGGTTGAGGTTTGAAAATGAAAACTAGTGAATAAAATATTTGGTAGGGTGGAATAATATATATACATGAAAAATATGTTAGAAAATACTAAAAAATATATATAATGTAATTTAGAATATATATATTTAATATTTAAGGTAAAAAAAGAGATCAACAAAGAAAGCTTATTTATGCTACATCGTGATTGATTAGCATAAGTCTTATTTATTTAATAAAGGCTAAAACGTTTGTGAAAAAGGGAAGAAAAATCAAAAGTAACTTATATAATAGGAAATACTTTTGGTTAAAGAGAAAAAATATATGGGGGGTTTCCATGCATGGAAAAGCTTGCCTCAAAGTCTGTTCGGCTCGTTGTGTCATGTTCTCATCTGTGAGGTAAGGCAGACTGCCAGAGAGAATGTCAAAGCCCCGCTTCGCATGAGTCATCAACTCCTGAATAGAAACTGACTTCTGCTCCAAGCAGTGATCTCGGATCTCTGTAGGTAGACCCAAGCTGAACCGCTCAATCTGTTCTCTGAAAGAGATCTTCTTGAATGAAGAGGCGGGTAGAAAAGAGCTCCAGAATCTCTCACAATAAGCATTGATAATATCTTTCTTGGTCATCCGAAGATGGTTCCAAGCAGCTCGTATATCTCGTTCATATTCTTGCGTCAACCAAGAAGAAATAAAAAGCTTCTGAAATTCCAGTCATTTAACTGGCGCAGTCTTGTTTAAAAGAAGCGTGGACCACTAAGTACGAGCATTCCCCTTAAGGTAAGAGGTAGCTCTCTGAATCTTGGAGTGCTCTGAATAGCGTCCACCCGCGAAAGCGATGTCAAACTGCGGTATAAAAGACAAAGCCTTCGAAGCATCTGAGTATCCTGAAAAAGTATCAAACTTTGATCGAGTGGCCACCTTCCTTAAACTCTCGGACTTTCTTGCTTTTATCTTCGCGAAAGTCATACTGGTTGGCTTTGTAAAAATTCTTCTTGTTCGCATAGAAGTTTCCATCATCAGAATCTGAGCTGTCTGTAGAAGATGAGTCCTCAATAGAACTGTCAGTCTTTGGACGAGATTTAGCCTTCTTTGCCTTTTTCTTGCCATTTCCGAAGCTTTGTTTCTTGCTTCGCTTTTTACCTTTTCTGTCTTCTTCGCTTGAATCTGAAGAGCTAGAAGAATTGTCAAAAGAAGAAGAAGAAGAACTGGGTACTCCTTCAAATTGGACACGCTTCTTATGTTTCTTTGCCTTGTCAAAAGTCGACTGACGACCCAAATATCCTAGGCAGTCGGTGCTTTTCTTTTGCTTTTTGCCGTGCTTTTTGGCTTTCTTTTGCGCGTCAAAAAGCTGAGCAATCCGTGCATCAACCACCTCTTGTAATTCCTTCTCTGAATACTGTTTGTGATCAGAAGGTTTCTTGAGAGCGGGTTTCAGGGGTGGTGTAGTGGTTTTCTGCCCCTGTGCATGCACTTCCTGAAAAGAAGTCTCGCTCATATATTTTGCCAATTTCGGATCCTTCGCAAAACTGAGCAACATCTTTGTTGCATCGCTGATCAATTGACGGCGCTTCATCTCTCTTTGCTCTGCCTGAGTAGGCCGAGGCAGGCCATACTCTCTGTCTGAATCTTCGTTGTGATCCCTGCCCGCATCTCCAGATGCAGAGGGAGTCGACTGATCCTTGCGTGAAGCCATAGGTGCCGCGGGAAAAAAGAATTGGGGATCGGATTTCCTGTAGAAGAGAAATCGTCCGTGCTCTGATACCACTTTAACAGACTTGGACACTCCAAGTCAAGAATCAATCGAGACAGCACCAAATAACCACTTCAAAACAATTCACAGATCACAATAGATTTGCGCTAGCCCGGCGGAGTTCCGTGCCTTGAGATATTTGCCCCAAAGATTGGCGCCCCTTTTGGTATTTCTTTATGTATTAAAAATCAATGTCAGATTACAAGATCGGTTAGGGTTTCACTCTCAGACTCTGCGTCCACATGCTCTGAGAAGTGAGCCCTAAACCACTAATAAAAAGGTTACAAGGGATGCCCAAAAGCAGAGCCCCAAAAGCTTGAAAGCAAAAGCAGTTTCTCTCTCTCTCTCTCTCTCTCTCTCTCTCTCTCTCTCTCTCTCTCTCTCTCTCTCTCTCTGAGAGCAAATAAAATAAAGCATATTCTCGCTCTCTCTCTCCTTCTCTCAAAGCGTAGCAAAAAGCCAGCAAGAAATCTGTCGCTAGTTGCTTTTCTTCCAGCTCCGCTTTTTCCGCTGCAAATTTCGGAATCCTCCGCACACTGCTGCCACGTGGCATTGGCACCAAAATTTAGGGTTTTCATCCACTTAGGGTTTTAGCCAGCAGTTAGGGTTAGGGTTTCTAGAAATTAGGTTTCTGTAAAATTAGGGTTTCTGGCAGAAATTAGGGTTTGCAAGATTTGTAGGGTTTGCTATCGGTAGCCACGTCATCACTTTGTGACAAATTCTTTGATAACCTGCTGTTGAGTTGCTTTATCACAATCAACCCGTTGTGGTACCCCTCTAGAGCGTTTTGGTTGCTTCCATAACTGTCCATCCTTTAGAAAATAGCCGTAATCTTTCTTTCTGATCTTGATCCGTCCACCCTTCTTGCTTAGTAAGAGTGCTAAGGTAGCGACCAATCAAAATCCATTCTCCATCATAGAACTCTTTAGAAAATATCTCAAAAGTATGAGCAATATTTCCACAATTTGCATGTAGATAAGAAGACGTATAGAACTTCAAGCCAACATCATCACTTGTGGTCAGCATCTCTTCTTCATCTTCAAACCTAGCTCTTGATAACATATCTGCAACAGGATTATCTCTACCTGCAATATGACAAAATTTAGGGTTAAGAGACTTAATATAGGCTATCCATCGCAGCATAACAATATCCGGAGTAGAGCAATTTGCAATCATCCCTATCAGTGGTAAGCAATCTGTCTCTACCACGATTGAAGCTCCAATAAAGTATTCTTTATCAGACCTTAAAGCAGTAGAAACATCCCAAAGTTCTCTGTTAACATGTGGGTAGCCTCTTTGGCGAGCATTGAGCACTTTTGCTCCAAATCGAATTGCATACCTGTTCCCTTCTTCATCGTCTTGACCTATAGCCCATCCAATACCTGTCGGGCTAGTGTCAACTATTAAAATTACTGGCCTTCCATATTTATAGTCGAATTTCCTCAAGGTCGGAGTCTCAAGAAGCATCTTCTTTAATTTCTTGATAGCCTGTGTGTGAACTTCTTCCCAAACAAATCTTTTACCTTTTCTCAACAATTGATAAAGCACTTCTGCAACATGAGCAAAATGTGGCAGCCAAATAAGACAGAATACACGTGCACCCAGGAACCGATGAGCTTTGGTAACAGAAGAGCACGTTTCCTTCATCTTTTTAATAGCTTCAACTTTAGGTGGACTTGGCCTTCTACCTTTTGGACTGCACATATGCCCCACAATTAGAACCTCTTTAGTACCAAAAGTTGTTTTTTTCTCTGAAAGTGTTAACTTCTTCAAGCCTGGATAAAATAGCATCACAATCAGCAATATGTTGAGCAATAAGCTGTCGGCACCCCCTCTGATCTTTTACCTCATCTTTTGAACCTTCCTCACAACCTTTAATTGGTAGATCATCAATGAAAGGCATAGTAACATGAGGGATAAAGTCCCTTAATACCTTATTCATGCCGTTCATCATATGAGCTACAGAATTAGTGGCACCCTGGCAGAGTGCACATCCTTACCAAGCCGAGAGGTGTACGCATCGTAGTAAGATCCCTGCTCTCGAAATCTAACTGAAATTGATCATATCCAGAGTAAAGATCACCCATAGAGTAGATTGATCTACCTGCAAAGGCCTCAGCAAATTCATCCACAATTGGGCCAGTACCCACATTGCGGATTGTTACCTTGTTAACCGGCTGCATATCCTATATGAACCTTAAAGTACCATTTTTCTTTGGAACAGTGAACCATCAGTTAGAGTATGGCGCACATGATGGCTCCAAAATTCCCATTTGTATCTTCTCATTAAGCAAATTGATAAGCTTTGGTAAGTGAGCTTTAGGAATTGGAATGGGACGTAAACTCCATGGCATGTGAGGAACAGTGAATATAACCATAGGTGAAACAACATTTGGATCCACACACCCAATCTCACTTGGCTCAAAAGCAAAAGCTTTACCGTGTTTTTCGAGAATACCTTGAAAGCACTTGATTTCCTCTTCGTTGAGAAAACGTCTTCTCCAACCTTCATCTGTTGCAATGTCTCTTTAGTGAATTTATGTCCAATGTTCTTAGGATTTCTAAAGATAGGTTGTCGAGAAGCTTCTTTAATCACCCCATCACTTCCCTCTGGAAGAGGTGTAGCCACTAGTCTCACTTTCTTTGCAACTGTCTTGTACTTCGTCTCTACTTGTGCTTCAACTTATTTATCCAAGTCATCCTCAATATGCATAAGTGCCTCGTATATGTCAAGCTCTTCGTACATGTCCATTGCAGTTCCACTTTCTAACCTGTTCTGCCTGATATCCTCAAGCTCTGACATAGTGTCAACATACAAAATCTCTTCGAAGATTCCTGAAATCACATCATCTGGTTCCAGCACATCACATCCCTGCAATTCACTTTGAATGCTTGAGACATATTGTTTCTCCCACTTAGGTAAATCATTAAATTTTCTGTAAGATACTGAACCCTCAGATGTCAATCCCAAAAATCCTGAAGAGAAGGTTTCTCTTTGTGAGAATTTCTCCTCACTTGTACCACAATAGTCCCGCTTTATAGTGGCACCCCAAGAAAATCCTGAGCAAATCTTTGTTCTTTGAACTCTTTGCGTATCTTTGGCATTGGACGATCACGTAAACTGTCTTTGTTTCTGGCATGGTCAACACATACAGTTAAAAAATTGAACCGCTTTCTTACCATCTCAGCTCCGAACCCTGGCATAGGCCGAGCCATTATCTAGCACCTTAGTTTCCATCCTCACAGCCGTAATGTAGGGCTGTCCCAGAATCTGTGGATAGGAGGAATGCTCTTGTATAAAAAAGTTTTGCTCATCACAGACATCCCCAATAGTTACCTTAACATTTGCACATGCACCGTAAAGATCTTCAGCTTCGGGATTTGGGATTCGAGATTACAGGTTATAAGTTAGAGGTACATGTATAAGTGATTCACACAGGTACAGGTAGCTGGAGTAGAGTGATATACTGGCAAGTGGAAGTCACTTGTAGTTGCCGTGGGTATGCATCATTTGGCGCTTGTTTGAGCGCATTGTCTGGTATTGTACGTTACTTGTGGATACTGCCATTATACGCCTTTGTGGAACCGTACTTGGTTTTATTTGGCAATCCTAGCCATTTCTGAGACTTGGTATGGAAGATAGTTATTTCTGAGACTTGACTATACGATATTTGCATAAACCTTCGTGAGAGGATTGTGGTGAGGTTTTATTGAGCTGGGGGATTCTCAAATCTGAGATCCTTTCGATGATACAAGTGGTTGGAGCACCCTTTTCGTGACCTCGTCATAGGCTATGTACTAGTGACTCCTACTTGATGCTCGGGTTTCATTGTTGGCAGGTTATGCATACATATACACTCTATATTTTGGGTTCTTACTGCTCTACTTTTGGGGAAACTCTGCCAAAAATTTTCCAAGTTGTGATGATGGCGGTTTTTTGGTCTTTTAAGCCATTTATGCTGTTATGTTGCTGAAATTTTGGCAAAATCAGAGGGTAATTAGTCAAGTGTGCTTTCTTGGGACGGCATGGTTGGCCCATGACGGACCTCAATTCACTCCTTTTCATTTAACACAAAGAATCCATATAAATGTTCATGTGTTTAGGAAGATTTTTTTCCAGCAGTGTATAGTCTTTATGTTTGGGCCAAGAAGATTAAGAGAGATACTGGAATCCCCTTTGCCTGTTGTAATTCCGACGATTAACTATGAAACCTCATTTGATGTGCATGTGTTTATCCTTATCTAAAAGCTTGAGCTCCATTGAAGTTTTTGGGGATTGAGTCAGTAAATAGTTTTGGGTTCTTGCACGTGTGTTAGAAGGGGTTCTCAAGCATCGAAACTTGGGTAAGCCATGGCTTTCTCTTATCCGGAATTTCATGGAAGAAGTGATGAAGATGTGGAAGACTTTTTGGAAAAGATGGAGGTTGCCTGCATTAGCAACCGGATTCATGATCCTGTGCAAATGTTACGTCTTCTCCAGATTTGTAACAGACTTGGACACTCCAAGTCAAGAATCAATCACGATAGCACCAAATAACCACTTCAAAACAATTCACAGATCACAATAGAGATTTGCACTGGCACGACGGAGTTCCGTGCCTAGAAATATTGGCCCCAAAGACTGGTGCTCCTTTCGGTATTTCTTTATGCATTGATCAATCATCAATGTAAAAGAGAGCGGTTAGGGTTTCACTCTCAGACTCTGCGTCCAGATGCTTTGAGAAGTGAGCCCTAATCCGTATATTTAAATGTTACAAGGGATGCCCAAAAGCAGAGCCCCAAAAGCTTGAAAGCAAAAGCAGTTTCTCCCTCTCTCTCAATGAGAGCAAGTAAAATAAAGCAAGTTCTCTTTTTTCCTCTCTCTTTCTCCCAATGTGTAGCCAGAAAAAGCAAATAGCGTTGCCTATGCTTTTCCTTAACATTCCGTAATTTACGCCGCAAATCCTGGAAATCCGTACCTGCTGCCACGTGGCATTCCTCGCTTGATTAGGGTTTCCAGTCAGCAGTTAGGATTAGGGTTTCTAAAAGTAGGGTTTCTAGTAGTTTTAATTTTAGGGTTATTTAGAATTAGTCGGCATCATCACTTTGTGACATACCCCCTCTGAAAGCATTGTAATCGACCGCGATTTCTGCAAAACCGACAAAAGCCATAAACCGTCTTAGCAGACATTGACTGTTAGTACCTACGTACTAGGAACACACATCTAGCACATGTCAAATCGACAGTCACATCACATGACATCATAGGACCACACTCAACATTAATTGATCAGAGCAATTTATCGGCAGCTTCTCATTGTCAGGCCAT
>NW_028221947.1:0-56281 GCF_014529385.1 Adiantum capillus-veneris | reverse complement strand
TTTAGTTTTAGTCTACAGATCCACCATTCAAAAACTCAAGTAATTTACTATTTACATTCAAACCTTGAATGCTTGAGATAAAAAATACAAGCTCAATCAATACTATATAAAGCAAAATCTAACATTAAGAGTATCAAATCAGTAACAAGAAACACTAACATGCACAAGAAACTCAAAACATACGTGTCTCCATTTCCAAAAAGTCCTCCATTGACAGAGGATGGTGTTGTTGTTGTTCTTCTTCTCTTTGTGGAGAGCACTCCTCTGTAACAGGCACAATGTCGCCTGATTGCGAAGTGGATTGTTGAAGTCCAGCCCATTTTTCTATATCTTCATGAGACTTAACAAAGTCTAGCAGCATGGTCTCCATGCTTTTTGCCTCCTCCACACTATCAATTAAGCAGATGACTTCTTTTTTCTGTTGTATTCCTTCTTGTGCAACCAAGGAGCCATCACCAAAAACATCAACAAGCTTGCGGTCTTCAAAACAATATGTACGAATGTAGTGCTTGACCAAAGCTCTTTTTTTGGCCTCCAAATATTGCAAATCTGACATATCGTTATCTGCTACTTGAAGAAGAGAACAATCAATTGGCATGGGATGTTCCTCTGATCTTCTTCTCAGGTCTTCAAATGCATTGCCTTGTCCCAAGAAGGCAATAACTGTTAGGAATTGAATTGCTCCTTTGCAAGGAGCTGATGGAAAGTGATGCAATGCA
Organism: Adiantum capillus-veneris; assembly: GCF_014529385.1. Taxonomy (NCBI): domain Eukaryota; kingdom Viridiplantae; phylum Streptophyta; class Polypodiopsida; order Polypodiales; family Pteridaceae; genus Adiantum; species Adiantum capillus-veneris. Next base: position 55,562 of record NW_028221947.1, on the reverse strand, counting down.
CCACAACAATGGTAGCTCAAATTATCTCCCATGGCGTGAAAGGCACATTGCAATTTTGTGAAGTTAGTGAAATCCACAAATGCAAGAAAGACAAATCCAGGATCTGTTGACCCTCCAGCAATAGCCAAGATCCCATCCAAAGCATTGTTAAATGTCTCCTCACTCCACTTCAAATTGCCTCCAACGTTTTTTGTCATATCTAAAACACATAAGCCAATAGGCACTTTATTATTGAAGTGGCGCATCAAGTAGAGATTGCCTTCCATTTGTAGGCTCACCACATAGATTGACCATGGCAAATCTCTAGGCTCAGTTTTCTCCTTTTGAAGGTGAATTGCCCATTGCATGTATTTTATTGCTCCATCTGGAAAAGCCATTTTCTTTGTTCCACGCGTCAAACTAGATCTGATCCATTCCTCGCATAGCATTAAAATTGTTTTATAAACAACATCATTGATGTTATACATTTTGACCACCTCCTCCCAGTCTTTACATGGTGAAGACTCATTCAAATTGTTGAAGCCTTCAAGAAGTGCATCTTGAATCAATTTGTCTTGCTTCAACTGCTTGATTCGATCATACATGTCAGTTGCATCACCATCCTTTGCACTCTTTGACAGTAAAATCTTCTCATCTCTAATCTCTTCTTGAATAGTCTTTACCTCTGATTCCTCAAGGCCACAAAGATATCTAAATACAGTTGTTGGGGGTTTCTTATTCTCCTCTTCTAGATTTTCAATGATTTCTATCCAGCAATCATAAACTAAATCAGAGTAGGTGACCATGTGTGCCTGTTTAGCAATCCAACTTGCTGCTGCACTCATTCTTGCCAATCGAAGAAAACCCTGAAAAGAAATAGAGAAATAATTAAACTATTGAGCAAGATTTGTTAATTAAACACTATCAAAAAGACAAAGAAAATAACTTACATCCCATCCGGCACGAGATGCATGTCCCTCTGCAATTCCACTTGCTGCCTTTGGTGGTCGTCCTGAGAAGATCCATTGACTCCGTAAATGTCTCAATATTTGGCTGTAAGGTTGCTTGACATACAATGCCTGAGCCTCCTCATTTGCAATGGCAGATATAGCAGTTGCAACAAATGGAGGAGCATTCACAACAATGCGAGCCTTTCTAAATTTATACACGCTAATCAGTCTTTCAAAGATCTCTTTGTTGTTTTGTTCATTGTGAAGCAAAACTTTTGCAGCATAGATTGAATGCTGCCCATCAAGAATCCAATAATGATAATCTTTAATTTTTTGCTCCTCTACCTCTTCTACTGCCAAAGGAGTCCCCTTCTTTGATTTTGCATTTCGAACAGGCATCAAATATGCACATGCTGCAGGCTTGGTCGTACTCCGTGAAAATCCAAATAACACACTTTCAGCGTGTTTTTTATCCATAATACGTGCATTATAGTGATCAGGAGCAAGCCAACAATTTTGAATAGGGATATCAAATTCCCTATATTGGAAAGGAAAATAATTTATGTACTTATTCATTCCACCTGTATCTTTTTCTTGTCCTTTCATGGCCTCAGCTTCTAAAACATCTGGATCCACAATTCTCATCTTTGACATTGAACCCTCTGTTGATGAGGATGCCAAAGATGCCTTGTCTACATCCAAAATGGAGCTAGTTCGCTTAGCTTCTACTTTCTGCACTTTTGCTTGCTTCTTTGTGGATGGTGGTCGTGAAGCTTTCACCTTTTTTCGTTGTAGTGTGGCAATGATGGAGCTTTGAAGTTGATCTGCTGTGATATTTGGATTTGATTCTGCAAACTTCCATCCTCGAGAAAACATTGTCTCTTCTTTGTTTCTAGACATGCGCTCCAATGCATATGCTCCTGGAGATAGTTGAAATTCTAGATTCATTGGAACTAGAATGTCAATGCATTCCACCTCTGGATGACTATCAACTACAGAGACAGATGCTTCCACAACTTGTCCAACATCTTCAAACAAGCTGTCATTATCCTTTTTGGCAATAAATAGATGCACCTTATGAAATTGTGCACCCTCTATACCATGTATGTCCAAATACCATTTCCTAAGATCATTGCAAGTATAGTCAACTGAGACAGCAACCCTTGCAACCTGTTTTTTTGGAGCCATCTTTCCTGAAACAAAAAAAACCAAATGTTATTTTAACATATACTTTTTTGTAATGGATTAAGTTTGTGTGAATACAAGTTCCACCACTTGTTCAAGCTAGATCTAAGCAAGTATACATAGTGATCATTTAAGCTAGTAAACTAAGGGAAGGGAGAAGTAAGGTCCACCACTTGTCCAAGCTTAGCTCTAGACAACATGGAGAGATTGGAGGTCTACTAATTGTCTAATATAGGCTAACTATATTGAAACATAGAGAGAAGCAAAGGTCCACCACTTGTCCAATCTAGGGTCCATTGAAACATGGAGAGAAGGATGCTCCACCATTTGTCCAAAATAGGCTCCATTGAAACATGAAGAGAAACAAGATGCACCATGTCTTTGAGATGCTAGGCTCCATTGAAATACCTTAAACCCATGATATTTTGTATATGTGGGTTTAAATTCAAGGTCCACCACTTGTCCAACCTATTATCCCTAGTAGCATGAGTGGTTTGGTCTCAAGATTCACCACTTTTCCACTCTATGTCATTATATTAAGAAGATCTGGGTGTTAAGGTCCACCACTTGTCCAACCTATAAGGCTATATCTTAAATGGTATTATTTACCACCACTTGGAATGCACATGATGGGTTTTACATAGGGGTACGGTTCCAAGGTCCACCACTTGTCCAAGCTAACTCTATTGAAACATAGAGAGAATCAAAGGTCCACCACTTGTCCAAGCTAGGCTCCATTGAAACATGGAGAGAAGGATGCTCCACCATTTGTCCAAGCCAGGTTTGATTGAAACATGAAGAGAAGCAAGCTGCACCATGTCTCCAAAATGCTAGGCTCCATTGAAATATCTTAAACCCATGATATTTCGTACATGGGGGGTTTACATTCAAGGTCCACCACTTGTCCAACCTATTATCACTAGTAGCATGAGTGGTTTGATGTCAAGATTCACCACTTTTCTACTCTATGTCATTATATTAAGAAGATCTGGGTGTTAAGGTCCACCACTTGTCCAACCTATAAGGCTATATCTTAAAGGGTATTCTTTCTCACCACTTGGAATGACCATGATAGGTTTTACATGGGGGTTTGGTTCCAAGTTCCACCACTTGTCCAAGCTAACTCTATTGAAACATAGAGAGAACAAAGGTCCACCACTTGTCCAAGCTAGGGTCCATTGAAACATGGAGAGAAGGATGCTCCACCATTTGTCCAAGATAGGCTCCATTGAAACATGAAGAGAAGCAAGCTGCACCATGTCTCCAAGATGCTAGGCTCCATCGAAATACATTAAACCCACGATATTTCGTACATGGGGGTTTACATTCAAGGTCCACCACTTGTCCAACCTATTATTGCTAGTAGCCTGAGTGGTTTGGTCTCAAGATTCACCACTTTTATTAAGAATATGTGGGTGTTAAGGTCCACCACTTGTCCAACCTATAAGGCTACATCTTAAAGCTTATTCTTTCTTACTACTTGGAGTGACCATGATAGGTTTTACATGGGGGTTTGGTTCCAAGGTCCACCACTTGTCCAAGCTAACTCTATTGAAACATAGAGAGAAGCAAAGGTCCACCCCTTGTCTAAGCTAGGGTCCATTGAAACATGGAGAGAAGGATGCTCCACCATTTGTCCAAGGTAGGCTCCATTGAAACATGAGGAGAAGCAAGGTGCACCATGTCTCCAAGATGCTAGGCTCCATCGAAAAACATTAAACCCACGATATGTCGTAGATGAGGGGTTTACATTCAAGGTCCACACTTGTCCAAGCTATTATTGCTAGTAGCTGAGTGGTTTGGTCTCAAGATTCACCACTTTTCCACTCTATGTCATTATATTAAGAATATGCGCGTGTTAAGGTCCACCACTTGTCCAACCTATAAGGCTACATCTTAAAGGTTATTCTCTATTACCACTTGGAGTGACCATGATAGGTTTTACATGGGGGTTTGGTTCCAAGGTCCACCACTTGTCCAAGCTAACTCTATTGAAACATAGAGAGAAACAAAGGTCCACCACTTGTCCAAGCTAGGGTCCATTGAAACATGGAGAGAAGGATGCTCCACCATTTGTCCAAGATAGGATCCATTGAAACATGACGAGAAGCAAGCTGCACCATGTCTCCAAGATGCTAGGCTCCATCGAAATACATTAAACCCACGATATTTCGTAGATGAGGGGTTTACATTCAAGGTCCACCACTTGTCCAAGCTATTATTGCTAGTAGCCTGAGTGGTTTGGTCTCAAGATTCACCACTTTTATTAAGAATATGTGGGTGTTAAGGTCCACCACTTGTCCAACCTATAAGGCTACATCTTAAAGCTTATTCTTTCTTACTACTTGGAGTGACCATGATAGGTTTTACATGGGGGTTTGGTTCCAAGGTCCACCACTTGTCCAAGCTAACTCTATTGAAACATAGAGAGAAGCAAAGGTCCACCCCTTGTCTAAGCTAGGGTCCATTGAAACATGGAGAGAAGGATGCTCCACCATTTGTCCAAGGTAGGCTCCATTGAAACATGAGGAGAAGCAAGGTGCACCATGTCTCCAAGATGCTAGGCTCCATCGAAAAACATTAAACCCACGATATGTCGTAGATGAGGGGTTTACATTCAAGGTCCACACTTGTCCAAGCTATTATTGCTAGTAGCCTGAGTGGTTTGGTCTCAAGATTCACCACTTTTCCACTCTATGTCATTATATTAAGAATATGCGCGTGTTAAGGTCCACCACTTGTCCAACCTATAAGGCTACATCTTAAAGGTTATTCTCTATTACCACTTGGAGTGACCATGATAGGTTTTACATGGGGGTTTGGTTCCAAGGTCCACCACTTGTCCAAGATAACTCTATTGAAACATAGAGAGAAACAAAGGTCCACCACTTGTCCAAGCTAGGGTCCATTGAAACATGGAGAGAAGGATGCTCCACCATTTGTCCAAGATAGGCTCCATTGAAACATGACGAGAAGCAAGCTGCACCATGTCTCCAAGATGCTAGGCTCCATCGAAATACATTAAACCCACGATATTTCGTAGATGAGGGGTTTACATTCAAGGTCCACCACTTGTCCAAGCTATTATTGCTAGTAGCCTGAGTGGTTTGGTCTCAAGATTCACCACTTTTATTAAGAATATGTGGGTGTTAAGGTCCACCACTTGTCCAACCTATAAGGCTACATCTTAAAGCTTATTCTTTCTTACTACTTGGAGTGACCATGATAGGTTTTACATGGGGGTTTGGTTCCAAGGTCCACCACTTGTCCAAGCTAACTCTATTGAAACATAGAGAGAAGCAAAGGTCCACCCCTTGTCTAAGCTAGGGTCCATTGAAACATGGAGAGAAGGATGCTCCACCATTTGTCCAAGGTAGGCTCCATTCAAACATGAGGAGAAGCAAGGTGCACCATGTCTCCAAGATGCTAGGCTCCATCGAAAAACATTAAACCCACGTTATGTCATAGATGAGGGGTTTACATTCAAGGTCCACACTTGTCCAAGCTATTATTGCTAGTAGCCTGAGTGGTTTGGTCTCAAGATTTACCACTTTTCCACTCTATGTCATTATATTAGGAATATGCGCGTGTTAAGGTCCACCACTTGTCCAACCTATAAGGCTACATCTTAAAGGTTATTCTCTATTACCACTTGGAGTGACCATGATAGGTTTTACATGGGGGTTTGGTTCCAAGGTCCACCACTTGTCCAAGATAACTCTATTGAAACATAGAGAGAAACAAAGGTCCACCACTTGTCCAAGCTAGGGTCCATTGAAACATGGAGAGAAGGATGCTCCACCATTTGTCCAAGATAGGATCCATTGAAACATGACGAGAAGCAAGCTGCACCATGTCTCCAAGATGCTAGGCTCCATCGAAATACATTAAACCCACGATATTTCGTAGATGAGGGGTTTACATTCAAGGTCCACCACTTGTCCAAGATATTATTGCTAGTAGCCTGAGTGGTTTGGTCTCAAGATTCACCACTTTTATTAAGAATATGTGGGTGTTAAGGTCCACCACTTGTCCAACCTATAAGGCTACATCTTAAAGGTTATTCTTTCTTACTACTTGGAGTGACCATGATAGGTTTTACATGGGGGTTTGGTTCCAAGGTCCACCACTTGTCCAAGCTAACTCTATTGAAACATAGAGAGAAGCAAAGGTCCACCCCTTGTCTAAGCTAGGGTCCATTGAAACATGGAGAGAAGGATGCTCCACCATTTGTCCAAGGTAGGCTCCATTGAAACATGAGGAGAAGCAAGGTGCACCATGTCTCCAAGATGCTAGGCTCCATCGAAAAACATTAAACCCACGATATGTCGTAGATGAGGGGTTTACATTCAAGGTCCACACTTGTCCAAGCTATTATTGCTAGTAGCCTGAGTGGTTTGGTCTCAAGATTCACCACTTTCTCCACTCTATGTCATTATATTAAGAATATGCGCGTGTTAAGGTCCACCACTTGTCCAACCTATAAGGCTACATCTTAAAGGTTATTCTCTATTACCACTTGGAGTGACCATGATAGGTTTTACATGGGGGTTTGGTTCCAAGGTCCACCACTTGTCCAAGCTAACTCTATTGAAACATAGAGAGAAACAAAGGTCCACCACTTGTCCAAGCTAGGGTCCATTGAAACATGGAGAGAAGGATGCTCCACCATTTGTCCAAGATAGGATCCATTGAAACATGACGAGAAGCAAGCTGCACCATGTCTCCAAGATGCTAGGCTCCATCGAAATACATTAAACCCACGATATGTCGTAGATGAGGGGTTTACATTCAAGGTCCACCACTTGTCCAAGCTATTATTGCTAGTAGCCTGAGTGGTTTGGTCTCAAGATTCACCACTTTTATTAAGAATATGTGGGTGTTAAGGTCCACCACTTGTCCAACCTATAAGGCTACATCTTAAAGGTTATTCTTTCTTACTACTTGGAGTGACCATGATAGGTTTTACATGGGGGTTTGGTTCCAAGGTCCACCACTTGTCCAAGCTAACTCTATTGAAACATAGAGAGAAGCAAAGGTCCACCCCTTGTCTAAGCTAGGGTCCATTGAAACATGGAGAGAAGGATGCTCCACCATTTGTCCAAGGTAGGCTCCATTGAAACATGAGGAGAAGCAAGGTGCACCATGTCTCCAAGATGCTAGGCTCCATTGAAAAACATTAAACCCACGATATGTCGTAGATGAGGGGTTTACAGTCAAGGTCCACCACTTGTCCAAGCTATTATTGCTAGTAGCCTGAGTGGTTTGGTCTCAAGATTCACCACTTTTCCACTCTATGTCATTAAATTAAGAATATGCGCGTGTTAAGGTCCACCACTTGTCCAACCTATAAGGCTACATCTTAAAGGTTATTCTTTATTACCACTTAGAGTGACCATGATAGGTTTTACATGGGGGTTTGGTTCCAAGGTCCACCACTTGTCCAAGCTAACTCTATTGAAACATAGAGAGAAACAAAGGTCCACCACTTGTCCAAGCTAGGGTCCATTGAAACATGGAGAGAAGGATGCTCCACCATTTGTCGAAGCTAACTCTATTGAAACATGGGGGGTTTACATTCAAGGTCCACCACTTGTCCAAGCTATTAGTGCTAGTAGCACGAGTGGTTTTGTCTCAAGGATTCACCACTTTTTCACTCTATGTCATTATATTAAGAATATTAGGGTGTTAAGGTCCACCACTTGTCCAACCTATAAGGCTATATCTTAAAGGTTATTCTTTCTCACCACTTGGAGTGACCATGATAGGTTTTAAATGGGGGTTTGGTTCCAAGGTCCACCACTTGTCCAAGCTAACTCTATTGAATAATAGAGAGAAGTAAAGGTCCACCACTTGTCCAAGCTAGGGTCCATTGAAACATGGAGAGAAGGATGCTCCACCATTTGTCCAAGATAGGCTCCATTGAAACATGAAGAGAAGCAAGATGCACGATGTCTCCAAGATGCTAGGCTCCATCGAAATACCTTAAACCCACGATATTTCGTAGATGGGGGGTTTACTTTCAAGGTCCACCACTTGTCCAAGCTATTATCGCTAGTAGCATGGTTTGGTCTCAAGATTCACCAGTTTTCCACTCTATGTCATTATATGAAGAATATCTGGGTGTTAAGGTCCACCACTTGTCCAACCTATAAGGCTATATTCTAAATGATATTTTTTTTGACCACTTGGAATGTGCATGATATGTTTTACATGGGGTTTTATTCCAAGGTCCACCACTTGTCCAAGCTAGATCTATTACATATATATTATACATACAATATTCAACTAGATTCCCTACCTATCATGTCCAGTAGCATGGATGCTCTAGCTTGAAGGTCCACCACTTGTCCAACCTATACTCTCTTATGTAAGGGAGATCTCGCTATAAATTCAAAACCTTCCCGCCTAAATTTAAAATATCCCTCCCAAATCTTAAATATCCCGCCTAAATTTTAAACTATCCCGCCCAAATTTTAAAATTCAAACTTTTTTATAAAAATTTAAATTTTACTACTTAAATTTAAAATATTCCACGCAAAATTGATTTTAAATTCAAGTTTACCACAAAAAGATATCATTATACCACCTAAATTCAAATATGCAAACCTCAAATCATTATATTGTACATAAATTCAAACAAATTCAAATTAACAAGCCTAAACTGATATTAGTTTGCATAGATATGAATTTATCACACCTAAATTATGTCACCATGTTAGAGAGAGTGGTTAGAGAATTTGAACAAGGTCCACCACTTGTCCAACCTAGATACCAAGAAGGATTGAGTGTACAAGGTATTGTTTGGAGGTCCTTATAGTCCATTGGTCTTAAGGTCCACCACTTGTGGTAAGGGTCACCAAAAAGTGTATATATTCATCCAAAGAAATACACGTATTTTTGGTCTACATGTCCTAGTTTAAACCATTTATGTCCATTAGGTGTATCACTAAACAACACTACTATTTTTGAGAAACAGAAGTTACAATCATATCTACAAATGGATTAGAGGAAAATCAGCTCAGCATACATCCAGAACTCGCTACAAGAATCGACTTTAACAGATCACGCAAGTAAGTCTTCCATTCAATTTTACTAGTATTACAATGTGTTAGTTATTTGTGATATTTATGTATGTATATATACTATGTGTGCATATCGTAATTAAGTGTAATTGTGTATCTGCATTATGTATGAGTATTACAATGAAATAACACAAATATACATACATACACATAGATAACACAGACGCACACATACATGAGCATGTATTTTCAAGAGAGAGATAGCAAATACAGAGATAGATAGATAGAGAGAGAGAGAGAGATAAATAACTGTTTTTTAGAGAGAGGAGAGAGAAAGATAACAGATTTCACTGTGTTTATGTATGTGGAAGAGAGGAAGACGATGTATGGGAATATGTGCACGTATTTTCAAGAGAGAGACAACAAGATAACAGATTTCATTGTGGTTATGTATGTGGAAGTGAGGAAGACGATGTGTGGGAATATGTGCATGTATTTTCAAGAGAGAGACAGCAAGATAACAGATTTCACTGTGGTTATGTATGTGGAAGAGAGGAAGACGATGTGTGGGAATATGTGTATGTGTGCGGGGATACGTTTAAACTATGTATCTCTGTCTTTTGACGAGAGAGTGTGTGTGCAAGAAGAGTTACAGAGAACCATCTTCTCTATATGGAGAAAGACAGAGAGTGAGAGAGAGAGAAATACCTGTTTTTTCTCTATTCGTGAGGTGTGCAATGTCTCCTGAGAAGACTGCCCGATCCTGCCCTTCTGGAAAGCGTTGTGTACGCTGCTGTTTCTTTGTCTTGTGCGCGAACTTTCAATCCTGTGCACTCCACCTGTGTGTTGTGTACGATGCCGAGCTTGCTCCTCTACGCGCGCGTATACTCCAACTGTGTGCGATCCGTGTGCGCTTTCTGTGTTTTTGCGCTCGCCTGCTTTCTCTGTGTGCGTTTCTCGTGCGCTCTCTGTGTGCCTAATCTTGATAGGGTTTATTAAAATGCCACGTATGCTACAAGTCCATGTTTTATCATAGGATTAAAAAAAACAAAAGCAATATAAAAAATTAACCAATTCACACGGCCAAAATTAAAGAAATCATGGTTGAAAATATGAAAAACATGCATAACTCTATACTAGGAATTCACTTTTAAAAAAAAAAATCTTTGGGCGCTGCCCCTAGCCCCTTGACCCCGCCTGGGGCGCTGCCCCAGGACCCCGCCCAGAACAATATCCCAAAATCAACCTCCCAAGCCCCACCATCGAGAGCGCTATATTCCACATCCCCATCAAGAGCGCTATCCCCAAACCTCACGTGGAAGCGCTGCCTTGTCACCCCATTGTGGCATTGCCCTAAGACCCCGCATCTGGAGTGCTAAATGGGAACATTCTTCATTAGTGAAATTTTGAACATAAATTATATTAGCACATACTTAAATATAATACAAATATTAACATATTAGCTATACTACTAATTTACTATAGCAGCTCTAGATTATGTCCCATACTATATTTAAGGTGCCAAAGGTTTGGCCTTATGGTCCTAGATTTAGCCAAGTGGTCAACACATATAGGACCAAGTGCACACTGTGCCACAAAACTTGGCCACCACTTCACTTGCCAAAGTTTAGGCCACATGGTCAATCCTAACTTTCCAATGTTCTTATTATGTCACCTTTTGCCTCGTGGAAAACCTAGGCTTGTTTTCACATACTCAGGCACTTCAAGCCACAATAAATTGTCATTACTCTTCGACAACCCTTTTGTTCAAGTCTTTGAAAAAACATTGTTTAAGGCCACCCTAAACCATTTTCATTTAGGGGTGTCTAAAACTAGCTTTTTGGCAATTCGAGAAGAAAATGGTCAAAGTTTTATACTTAGTTTTAACCACTTGACCAATTCAAATATGGAAAGCAAGGTCTTGTAATACTTTTCTTTGGACATCACACATTAAAACTAGGTCCCTCACTTGTCCAAGCTATGCTCTAATACAATAAAGGGCTTTTGGTTTCAAGATGCACCACTTTCCCAACCTTGATTCCATTAAAGAAGCTAGCTCTACTTAGACATTTAATAGCAAGGTCTTGCAGCAGTTCAGATTGAACATTTTCCATGGCAGCTAGGTCCACCACTTATCTAAGCTATGCTCTAATAGAGTAAGGGGGTTTTGGTTTCAAGATCCACCACTTGTCCAAACTTGATTTGGGAAGCAAGGTCCTATAATAGTTTGCTTTGGACATTTACCATTACAACTAAGTCCACCACTTCTCCAAGCTATGTTCTAATACACTAAGGAGGTTTTGGTTTCAAGGAGAACCACTTGTACGACTTTATTTTTGGAAGTAAGGTCTTTACATAGTTCACCTTGGACCTTGGACATTGGATACTACAACTAAGCCCACCACTTGTCCAAGATATCCTCTATATATAGCCAAAGGGTTTGGGTTTCAAGATTCACCACTTTTCCAACCTTTCTTCCATTAAAGAAAGGAGGGGCTTTATAACTAGGTCCACCACTTGTCCAAGCTATGCTCTGATATGGAAAGGGGATTTTGGTTTCAAGGTCCACCACGTGTTCAACCTTGCAAGACTCAAGGGATACTTGGACATTGGAAAGCATAGTCCTATAGTAGTTGATAGGTGGCAGTGGGTATTACAACTAGGTCCAACCTATGCTCTCATATCGCAAAGAGGCTTTGCTTTCAAGGTCCACCACTTGTCCAACCTTGCTTCCATTAAAGAAATGAGGGGCTACGTAAACATTGGCAAGCAAGGTAGCAAGGCTCTAAGGTGTTTCACCTTGGATATTGGGCATTATAACTAGGTCCACCACTTGCCCAAGCTATGCTCTGATAAAGAAAGGGGATTTTCGTTTCAAGGTCCACCATGTGTTCAACCTTTCTAATATAGAAAGGGGATTTTTGTTTCAAGGTCCACCACGTGTTCAACCTTGAAAGACTCAAGGGATACTTGGACATTGGAAAGCATAGTCTTATAGTAGTTGATAGGTGGCAGTGGGTATTAAAACTAGGTCCAACCTATGCTCTTATATAGCAAAGAGGCTTTGGTTTCAAGGTCCACCACTTGTCCAACCTTACTTCCATTAAAGAAATGAGGGGCTACGTAAACATTGGCAAGCAAGGTAGCAAAGTCCTAAGGTATTTCACCTTGGATATTGGGCATTATAACTAGGTCCACCACTTGTCCAAGCTATGCTCTGATAAAGAAAGGGGATTTTCGTTTCAAGGTCCACCATGTGTTCAACCTTTCTAATATAGAAAGGGGATTTTTGTTTCAAGGTCCACCACGTGTTCAACCTTGAAAGACTCAAGGGATACTTGGACATTGGAAAGCATAGTCTTATAGTAGTTGATAGGTGGCAGTGGGTATTAAAACTAGGTCCAACCTATGCTCTTATATAGCAAAGAGGCTTTGGTTTCAAGGTCCACCACTTGTCCAACCTTACTTCCATTAAAGAAATGAGGGGCTACGTAAACATTGGCAAGCAAGGTAGCAAAGTCCTAAGGTATTTCACCTTGGATATTGGGCATTATAACTAGGTCCACCACTTGTCCAAGCTATGCTCTGATAAAGAAAGGGGATTTTCGTTTCAAGGTCCACCATGTGTTCAACCTTTCTAATATAGAAAGGGGATTTTTGTTTCAAGGTCCACCACGTGTTCAACCTTGAAAGACTCAAGGGATACTTGGACATTGGAAAGCATAGTCTTATAGTAGTTGATAGGTGGCAGTGGGTATTAAAACTAGGTCCAACCTATGCTCTTATATAGCAAAGATGCTTTGGTTTCAAGGTCCACCACTTGTCCAACCTTACTTCCATTAAAGAAATGAGGGGCTACGTAAACATTGGCAAGCAAGGTAGCAAAGTCCTAAGGTATTTCACCTTGGATATTGGGCATTATAACTAGGTCCACCACTTGTCCAAGCTATGCTCTGATATAGAAAGGGGATTTTTGTTTCAAGGTCCACCACGTGTTCAACCTTGAAAGACTCAAGGGATACTTGGACATTGGAAAGCATAGTCCTATAGTAGTTGATAGGTGGCAGTGGGTATTACAACTAGGTCCACCACTTGTCCAACCTATGCTCTCATATAGCAAAGAGGCTTTGGTTTCAAGGTCCACCACTTGTCCAACCTTGCTTCCATTAATATAGCAAGGAGGATTTGGTCTCAAGGTTCACCACTTGTCCAACCTATGCAAACCTTTTTCATGTTGTAGCATGATTTTTGGTTTGAAGAGTATTTTTCTATAACTATGGATTTAACAATGTAATCTTTTTACTTACAGGATGGACTTCGAATCTGGGGAGAAAGTACATATGATACTTGACAATGAAATCGTTGGTATTGGTTGTGTGTGTAGAACAGATCCATATTCCACTTGTGGTGGTACAAAGATAGGGCTGGGAAATGTCTCCATACTAGTGGAGGAATGCTTGAAGGATGTGGTCCTACCTTTTCCTACAATGGATACTTCATCTCTCCAAGGCTCATTATGGAGTGCTGTTCGATGGTCAAAGCTTCTTTTGCAATCTTTTGTATTAAATGGGAACTTAATTGATCCACACGAAAGCTACAATGGTGATGAAGAACATGATCATTCTGATCCTCTAGTTACAGATGCAATACCTATGACAAGCCCAGAATTTGAAGCAATGATTCGAGAGTCTTGGAGAAATCAGAGGGTCCTTTTAAAAGATGACACAATGATGCAAACCATGAATGAAGGGACCATCTTATATGTATTTCCACATGATTATGTCAACTTTCAGGAACTTGGTCCTGATTGTGTGGGTGTGGGTATTGAAAGAGAAAATGCAAGCATTCATGATGTGGTTGAAGTGGGTAGCATCACTTTGCTAAAGTGGCCCATCAAGCAGACAACAATGTTGAATGGGAGCCCATTACAACGCTTTGTTCCTGTTGATGGCATGCATGCTACATATGAGGATGTATCCAACGATGGCAATGTTGGAAAAAAACTTGATGGGAGTAATGTTGTCCAGTTGTCAAGGAAGAGACGATACACTTTCATGAACAGGACTCAAAAATCAAAAGCAGCACCAGCTTCGACTTTTTACCTTTCAAACAAATCAATTCAAAGGGTATCATGCATTGATTGTTGTGCACAAAAATCCTGCCAATTTGCAGATCGTGATATGGTGACAAGGTTACGACAACAATTTTGGGGAGAGTCTCAAAAATCACGCACTAATTATGTTTATGATGTTCTTTCTATATGTTATCAGAAAGATGAGAAGTCACGATACCAATTCAGGCTAAATGGCTCTATTGTTTGTTGTAGAGCATGGTATGAGCTACATGGAATACCAAAGACATCATTTTATCGATACAAGGAGAACTTTGAAAATGGTGTGCGCCAATATGTACATGGGAACACATGTACATTGAGAAGGGGACTTCAACATACTAGTTTAGCAAGAGCACTACTAAACGAGTTTGTGGAAAATAACTCTGAGAAAATGCCACATAGAAGTAGAACACTGCTAGATGGCTCAAGAGAGACTCAATTGGTGATTCCATCAACATACAAACAAGTGGATATTTTATGTGAAATCAACACGACACTTGACCAAATGGGCTATGAGAAGAAGCTATCCCAATCTTCTTTTGGTAGAATTTGGAACAAAGAGTACCCACATGTCACTTTAACAAAGACGAGTGAGTTCTCTAAGTGCAATATTTGTAGTTCAATCAAGGCAAGGTTAGAAGCTAAACCTTCTCTTGAAGAGAGAGCTCTTCTCTTGAGGGAGAGAGAAGTTCACATGGCACAACAAAAGAGTTGCAGAAGCCTATATTATGCATGGCGCACGTATTCAGAAACTCAACCACAAAAATATGTATGCATAATCCATGATAAGATGGATCAAAAGAAGACTGCCATTCCTAGATTACGCATTGTTCCCAAGGGTGTGGATTCAGGATATAATCTGCAGGTGGCATTGATTGGCATGATCACTCATGGACATGGAGAAGGTCATTACGGACACTTTGTCTTGAATGGTTTGTGGCCAGCTGATCCAAATCTTACAATTGGCTCAATTGCTAATTGTTTACATAACCTCGAGAGGATAGATAAGCATCCTCTTGGTGATCTAGTAACAAATGGACTTCCAAGGAGCAATATTTCACTACTACATGCTTTGAACTCAAGGGATGCTTTGGACTACCATAACTTGAGTGATGGAAAAGAGCCCATTGTGCAGTCGTCAGAAATTGCAGAAGAGGAATTGGGGTCAACATTTCGCAGATTGCCAGAGAACTTGTTGCTACAATTGGATAATTGTGCAGGGGAAAACAAAAATCGATACTTATTTGCCTATTTGTCAATGCTTGTTGCAAGGGGTGTTTTCAAAACCATCCAGCTGGGATTTTTAATGGTTGGGCATACACATGAGGACATAGACGCCATGTTTAGTAGGTTTTCAGAGAAGTTGAGAGTTACACAAACCTATACTTTGCCACATTTGATGGATACATTACGAAACAGCTCATCTTCATCTCCAGCTCCATTTTTTCTCACAAAGATCCCTGATTTCAAGCAATATTGTGATGGCTATCTTTGTGATGGACAAGACATACTTGTTGGACATTCCAAACCGCTTCAGTTCAGGTTCTTTATGCAGGATGAGACACCAATGATGCAATATAAGGCACATGTAGGTGTATCAAGTTGGAGTGGAAGTATTCGCCTTTGGAAAACAGACACAGAAGGCAAGCCAATGTTACCACATGGAGATCCACCTCTAGTACAAATGGCGGAGTATGTCAAGGCCCACGAAGAAGTCATTTTGGGGCTAAAGAACTATATAAAATTTTGGAAAAATTTAGGGAATGGTTCAAGTATTCCGCGATATTATAGACCCGTGATAGATTATTGGAGTAAGGTAATTGAAGAGATTGGAAAAGCAATCATATCAGAGGGAGTCTTGTATGAAATATTTTGGCCAAAAACTCAAGAATATTCTCATCTACAAAGCACTACAATGAATTTGCAACAAGGAGCAGAAAGATTCCTAGGCCTTGAAGAGTTGAACGATCATTTTTGTGGGCCTCAACGAGATAGGCCAAGGGAAGAGTTTGACCCTATGTCTGATGTGCACCAAGGTGACTTTCTTATGCTTGTTCCGAGTGACACAGAAATCTATCCAGTGTGGCTTGCAATGGCTTTATCTGACATTGATAATGAGCCTACATCACCAAACTACAGAAAACTCTTGATTCAATATTGGGCACCTTGCGCGAGAAAAAGTGGGATGACAGATACTCAAGCTTACAGTAATTGTTGGAAGGGTTATTGGGCTGTCAACTATAAGGACCCACAAGTGTGGGAAACTATAGATGCAATTGTTTGGTCCTGGAGACCCAACAAAGAAGGACCATTTTCTAGAATAAAGATTCCAGAAAGACATGCTCTAAAAGCCAAAGAAGGCCTCACTCGTGCACATCAGCCACACTTGGATCAAAGTTCAGATATGGTATCAAATGTGGAGTAGAATTATGTGGAGCTTCTATTGTGACTATACTAGTCAATTTGTAAACAAAATCTTTTTTGTATCTTCCTTTGTTTTATGTAATTTATAGTTATTATTCAAATCCATGTGTTGTACATCCTCTTGACTTTTGGTGTTTATCAACACCACAATCCTATGAGATTTTCACTTTATTTACTAGCCACACACCTCAATTTTTCCCACTTTAAGTGGAAAATTCCCAAATTACATGAATTCGGTCGATTTGGAGATTCCCATAATGTGAGATTTTTACCAAAATACCTAATATGGTCTTCTTTTGTGATAGTAGACTTTGGAAAGAAACTTAATTATGAAATCATCTAAGAAAGACCATTCATGCGGCAAGTACATCTCATTCAAGATTGGGGAGACAATTACCTGTATTTGAGGCAAGTGGGATCAATCACAAGGGCGAAGTTGAAAGATCACACTTATAGAGATGTAATGAAAACACCAATTCAAGAATTTAACTTAGTCCCTTCAACTGATTTAAAGCTTCCATCTTGGTTAAACAAAGACACACCTATTTGGATGTGTGGGGCCTTAGAAAACGATAGTTTAAAACAAGAAGAATGTATCTTAGAAATGGATTGCACAGACGAAGCATATGTACCTAAATCCTTTTCAGAGCCTTTGTTTGAGCCATTTGAAGGGACTCAAATTTTGGCAACAATGGATGTATGTGTGAATACGTCTGTGCCTACTCAATTTTTCAATGAGGATGGTTATGAAATAATTCCCATACAAATGATCTCAACCATTCACATGAAGATGAATTCAGGGACCCAAGGACTTATTGAAAGCTCAACAAGTCTTTTCATACCTCTATTATGATGCTATTGATGAGTTTGAAGAACATTCAGCTACATTTGATGATTCTGTGTCAGAAAAAGAACATTTTAGAGCCCAACTACTCCTAAAAGGGGGAGAGGAAAAGTTTTATGACTTTCGAAACAAGAAACCAAGAAGACAAAAATGGTAGAGAAGAAAAAGAGAAACAGAATTGAAATCTAGACCTATGCCATTAGATTCTAGCAGAACACAGTTTTTGATGCAAATAAATGTATATGATTGTGTCAAAGACAAAATCACGGGTAGATATCCTTTAGACAACAAACAAGGGACATCAAAAACATAAAGGAGAAAGAGAAAAGAAACTTAATCAAAATATAAGCACCAGGATGATGAATCATCCATGACACAAGTTGAATAACAGAAAAAGTATCAAGAGTTGAAGAAAACTCTAAAGGAGATGTATACCACTAAAATGGAAACAACTGAGGAAGAGAGTAAAAATGTAATAAGTGTTCCATCCCATTAAATATACTCTCCAAGACCAAAAAAAGGGAATTAAGAAAATAGGGTGAATCATATGAAGGACCTGAAAATGCAAAGAAAATAGATCTAGCCGAACCAAGAGAAGAGCCTAGACCTACCTACATTGTGAACGACTTCACTGAAGAAGACGGAGAGCTTTTTCTAAGCTTACTAAAAGAATACCAAGATATCTTTGCATAGTCTTATAAAGATCTCAAGGGTATTGGTCCAAAAATTTGTCAACATACCATACCTATAAGAGATGATGAAAAACCAAGTAGACAATGTCCATATACTTATAGTGAAACATTTGCCAAAAAGATCAAAGAAGAGATAGAGAAGCTCCAGGAAGCTGAATTCATTTATGAAAATGAGCACATAGATTGGGTGTCTCCAATTGAGGTGGTACCCAAGAAAAATGGAAAATTAAGAGTGTCTAACAATCTCAAAAAAGTGAATGTAGCCACCATTAGAGATAACTACCCTCTTTCAATCAAAGACCACGTTTTAGAACGAGTTGTAGGAAAATAAGCTTACAGCTTTCTAGATGGATTTTCGGGGTACAATCAACTTTTGGTTGATCCCAAAGATCAGCATAAAATTGCCTTTGCAAATGAATGGGATATTTTTGCCATAGGGTTATGCCCTTTTAGTTAACTAATGCTCCTGCCACATTTCAAAGGTTGATGAGCCATGCTTTCGAAGAATATCTCATGAATTTCTTGGAAGGATATATGGATGATTTATGTGTACATTCATCAATTTGGCTTGATCATTTTGAACATCTCAAAAAGTTATTCAAAAAATGTAGAGTTTATAGGATTTTCTTAAATCCTGAAAAGTGCACCTTTATGGGAAGACAAGGAAAAATTCTTGGACATATAGTGTCTAAAAACGGCATAGTGATCGATATGGATAAAATACATGTTATTACTGAATTTCTTAGACCAACAAGAGTCAAAGGGGCTCAAGCCTTCATGGACATTGTGGATAATACAGATGGGTGTAGATTAGATCAACCAAGAGAAGAAAATTTTGATTTTCCCATTTCTTATACTAGTAGATAATTGAATGTGGCAAAAAAAATTATACAACCACCAAAAGAGAAGGATTAGGAATGATCTATGCTGTAAAAAAGTATAGACATTACCTATTAGACAACAAATTTGTGTTCTTTGTGGACCACCAAGCCTTATTGTACTTGGTCAATGATCCATGCAACACAGGGAGAATAGTGAGATGGTTCATCATTCTTTTGAAATTGTATTTCACTGTAGTTGTAAAAAAAGGCACCACACACCAAAAAGCAGATCGTTTATCAAGGATTATTTCAAGAGAACCACCAAAAGGGGTAGACGATGATATACCAAATGCATCTGTTCTCTATGGAATGATACCCTGTTGGTCAAAAAATATGGTTTCATTAATGACCATAGCTCAAGTGGGTTCTCAAATACCACTTACTATTATGCCAAGATTAATTGGCAAATTTGGCTGTATCAGTTCCTAGTTGGAAGGCTACACAAAAGAAATCAAGATGGAGCATTAATGGCTTTTATGTATTAATCCTATGCAGGATTCTCAATACCTAAGTCAAGCACACATTACCATAGTAGGACTTCACTTTGTGGAAGACCAAACTATGCAACGGATCTTGGGACTTGGAGTTTTGTGGCCAACCATGAGGAGTGATGTTCACTCATTTGTGAAAAACTGTCTTCAATGACAGAAACTAACACCCATACCTCATGTCATATTATTTCAAATATCATTCATTCCTAAGTGGAGTAACTATTTAGTTACTTACTTATGAAGCAGAACATTTTTGAGGATATGAGTGAACACCACCAAAGAGCTGTTGAAACTAAAGCAAGAGACTATGCTCGTATTGGAAACCAACTGTATCGGAGAGTAAAGGATGAACATTTGTGTCTCTGTGCAAATGAAGATGAATATATACCCACTCTAGAACAAGCACATGCTGGATTAGATGGAGGTCACTTTTCTGGTCAAACCACCGCTAGAGCAATTTTAATGGCAGGTGTATGGTGGCCAAAATTTTCTGCAGATGCCAAAGTATATGTTTGAAGTTTGATGCATGCCAACAAGCACAAATTTCAACCAGGGTAGATAGCATGTCTTCAAGACCAATGATGGGGGCTAGAGCTTTTGTAAAATGAGACATAGATTTTGTCGGATTAATACAACCACTTGCTTGTAGAACTCAAGATCAATATATCATTGTAGCTACAGACTATTTGACAAAGTGGGTAGAGGCTAAGGCAGCCAGGAAGAATGATGCTAGAACCACAACCACATTCTCGTATGAGAATGTATTCACAAGATATGGACTAACAATAGAAATTATCAATGATAGGGGAACTCATTTCCTCAATGAGGTAATTGAGTATCTGATGAATGTATTTATGGTCACTCATAAAAAATCCCCTCTATACCATCCACAAGCAAATAGACAAGTTGAGCACATGCATAAAATTCTTAGCTTGGTATTGACTAAAGTGTTTAGTTCATGACGAACTGATTGGAAAATGAATCTGCATGCCTCTCTATGGGCTTATAGAGTTTCATTCAAGATAGATTTAAATTCTACACCCTTTAATCTTGTTTATGGTCTCAAGGCCATACTACCGACACAGTTTCTATTGCCGACACTAAGGGTAGCTAAAGATATTGAGTGGACTAGATATGAATTTTCAGAGAGGCTTGAATATTTAGAAAATCTCAATGAGCAAAGGCTAATAGCTTTAGCTCACACCTATGCACCAAGAACAGAAGCAAAATTAATTTTTTGATTCACATCTAGTCACAAAAATCTTCAAAAAAGGGGACCTAGTTTTAGTTTATTTTCTTAAGCAACACATTCCAAGATTCAAGAAAAAGGGAAATGGACCGTTTATCATTGAAGATGTATCTCCAAGTGGAGTAGTTAAGTTGTCCACTCTAGATGGTGAACCAATGGCTAACTAGATTAGTGGATGCCGCTTAAAGAAGTACCAGTTGCCACTAACCAATGATTTGCTATAGAAAATGCATGCAGCAAAGCAGAGAAAGATTAAACAAGATTAAACAACAGAAGTTTATTGATGAAGCTCAAGAGGAAGCTCGACTTTGAGTACTCAAAATGAAAACAGATCTCAAGAATCAGCAGACATTTATTCCTATTGATCAACACTTTGGAACTAGATGAAAGACTATGGGAATCCCAGAATGATGCAGTATAAACGGATGATGAATGGTTGGATGGACTTGACCTTCGCATCAGGGTACAATTGAACAATCATAGCAAAAATGCATTAATAGATATTGGAGCTCAAATAAATGCGGTGAGTTACTCCACTTAGAAGAAAGCTACGAATCAATCTTTAGCATCGAGAATATCTGTTATCAAAGGATGCAACAAAAACACAACACCGACATTGGGAGTGGCTAACTTGAATGTGATAATAAATGGATTTTCATGCCCTCATCAATGTGTATGCATACCAGATGAACACATGAATGAAACAACGATCTTGGAATCTCATAGATGCGAACATACAAGGCAGTACCAGATTGGGACACCAATCAACTCAAGCTATCACTTAAAGGAGGAAAAATATTAGTTACAATTGCACCAAGCAAAGAGGAATGGAAAAGAGGTCACCCACAAAAGAAACTAGGGAATAATCTATCTACGTCATCCTCTAGACAAACAAATGGTACAAGTAGCATGCAAGGAGTCAGGCAAATTTGCGTACCAAAAGCACAAATCAAGGACAATCCGTCTCAAATTTGGGTGTTCAACAACTCATCTACCATACGAAAGAAAGTTTCACATCTCACAACTCATTACAAAAATCTTTGAAAAGGGAAACTAGCACTAGATGGGTTTGAAAACCAAAGGAGCCTTTTTCTTCTCCACAAATTGTAAAGCCGATGAATCAGTGGAAAGTTAAATCTCAAAAAACTCAACCACAACAATTCATCAATGGAAAACCAAAATACCAATGAGGAATTAAAGCTCAGCAACCGTCATCATTGATACCTAAAGCTTGGGAAATCAGTGTGCCAAAGCATGGTACAATCAGACAAAGAGCACACAAATTACATAATCTTCTATTTAGAAAACAACAACAAGAAACCTTGACCATGAAAATCCTTAAGTCTACTACTCAAGACCCAACTCTTGCATTGCATACTAGTTTGAATTGCATTGACCTTCAAACCAGATAGAGCCAACCACGTTGTTCATAGGTACAATTGTTCAACCCGTGCACACAATCGTCCCGGAGTACTCCATCTAGGTGGGGTGGAAGGAAACTTCATTAGTTAAGGGCAATGTTTGAAGAGGGAGGAAAAATATTACATGTTAGCATGTGT
The DNA here is from genome assembly GCF_014529385.1 of Adiantum capillus-veneris. Classification (NCBI taxonomy): domain Eukaryota; kingdom Viridiplantae; phylum Streptophyta; class Polypodiopsida; order Polypodiales; family Pteridaceae; genus Adiantum; species Adiantum capillus-veneris. The sequence goes on along the minus strand of NW_028221947.1, from coordinate 33,170 downwards.
TTTTTTGAAAAATTACCTAATAATGCCCTTAAAAATCATCAACAAAGGAGTTTCAATTGATAACATCTCCTCGGTAAGTGTAAATAGTGTATATACTATCAAAAAATGCATCAAAATTAGTCTTTTTTCTTATTTTCATTAATTTTTCTTACTATTGGAGCTTAAAAATGGACAAAACCACCACAAAAGTAATAAAATAGTGTTCTTGAATGGATTCTCTTAATTGTTAATTTTTCAATTCTGCTTTTTTAGTGTATTTTATTACTTTCTTTGATTTTTTTAATGAATAGGTCAAAAATCAATAATAAACAGCAAATGAACTCACATGGAGAAATTGAAGATATGATGATGTTAAGAAGAACAAGATGGACAAGCACAAAAATTTTCAATCAAAACGACAAAATAAAGCGGGAAGCGTAAATTAGGCTGCGAGGGCCTTATTTTGCAAATTCTTGCCAGAACGAGCTAACGGAGTCCGTTGGAGAGAATTTGAGAGTCTAACGTAGATTTCACGGCCTATTAGGACTAACAAGGGAATCTGAGGAAAAATAGTTTGGGAAGTCCGAGTATAGATATCCAAGGTAGCCCAAAATCACCTCATTTCCATTAGTCACTCTTGGAGAAGTGAGCTCTCTACCTTCTTTGTGCACGATTTTTGAGTCTATAGTCGCTCATTTTCAATGCCGTTTCACACGAGACATGAGGGGTAAGCTCTAAAATCATCAAAGAACGTTTCTATATAGTCGAGTAGCAGGTCTAGGCCCAAGAAAATCCCTTTTATGAATTCCTACGACACAAAAATGACCATAGCGGTCTGTCAGCTCAACCAAATTGGACGAGACTTGAACTATAGCATGCTCGTAGATAATAGAACACTTCCATATCATTAGATGACCACTTGGCAGGGGTCGAGGGGGTCCCCTTGAGACTAAGTGACACCCATATTAGATGCGGGGTGGAGTAATGGGATCAACGGTCGGGGCTGTGAGGCGAGATCTCGGAGCGCACTAAACCTGGCCAATGGGAAAAACGAGGCGCACCGTCAGAAAGGCAAGGTGTATTAAACATGGCCAATGGGAAGAATGAGGCACGGCGGGGTGATTTGAACCCGAGATGTGGCGTCCGGTTTTAGGGTCACATACGCTAACCACCTCACCCGCGCATGCATTGTGTACCCATAGCCGTTTTTACAACATTATATTATAAGTTAGCATGCATTACCCAGGATGTTCAAGTTTAGTGCGTGTCTAGGTTTAGTTTTTTATTTAATTTTTGCGGCTCTAATCTTATTCGCTTTTGCGCGTGAGCTTCTCCACCTTTGATCCCATTTCCTCCCCCTCTTAAATATGGCTGTTACTTAATCCTAAGGAGGGGGTCCCCAAGTAAATAATCTAGTTTTTGGCACATGCCAAAATTGAATTATGACTCCACAGGCAACTCATAGATAAGGTCTTTATACAATGTACCTAGATGATTTCAAGGAAAAACTCAAGGCAAGCACTCTAACAACAGGAAACATCTCAAAGACTACAAAGTGTCAAATTACACATATGAAGTCAAACTGACTCCGAATGAGCCCAAATTGGATGAGCAGCATCAAGACTATGTAGTGGACAAGTCCATGGCTTTAGAAGTAGCCAAACAACTCTACACACAAACTAGTAACAAAACCGGGTGATTTTAGAGTTGACAAGAGCACGGAGTGACGTTGACATGACCAAATCTTACCAAATTCAGTTGAGGATTTGTTTTAGATGTAATGAAGATGTGTAGGTCATAAAATTATCTCTTCAAGCAAAAAATGCAATCGTTGTTGATAGTCGCGATTATTTACTTTTGTGCACAATTGGATTGGAAATCATCATTTTGCTTCATCTATCACTTGTACACATCTATCTCATGCCACATGTCAAATATGAGCCCAAAAGATCAAGAAAATCCCAGATTTTGTCAAAAAAACACATTAGGCTCTTTTGCCCAAATTTTGAGTTAATTGTCACATTTTTTAATCCAAAACATCCCATATCTCACACAGAGGGTCTATAGCATGTCTAGAACGAGTTTGCAACAAAAAATGTCCAATTTGATGAAAATGTTAATAATCGTGATTTTTTGCCAAAATGAGTTCAAATTTCAGCTTTGACCTCATGGGACCAAAGTACATGATGTTCCAAGCCCACCAATCAAGTTTGATAAAATTTGGATCTCAAAAACTCAAAATCCTTTCATATCTACTATTTCAGAGTCTAAAGACTAAATCTGCCACCGTTTCAACTATGTGCACTCAAATGAGGCCACACTTCACTCAGAGTATTTAAATCACATATTTTTCAAGCCTATGAAGTCAAAAGTGCAAAAAATTGAAAAATTCTCCTACAGTAAGTAGTAGTATTTATCTTGGTTGCAAATTTTGCATGGATTAAATGATTTTGATCTTTGCATGCTTTTATGCATCTATGCATGCTCCAAAATTGATTTGAAGTGAAATGGACATCATTTACAAACAATTCAGACACAGGGCATTTCAAAGTGGAATTTGTGGATTTTTCTAACTATGAGCCTGTATTCTCCTAATAGGTGGAATGCAAACGGCTGAGAAAGCAAAGAAGAGGATGACCCAGAAACAAAATCTGCAAGAATTACCACCTTATCAATTGGAGCCGAGTTCAATGGAAACGGCCAAAGTAACCTACCTGTCAAAAAAATATCTTGAGGAGCACAACCCTACGGTCTTCACCGCCGGTAGATTCAAAAAGGAAGATGGAAATCAGGTAGAGTTGCAGATGCTACCCAAAGAAGTTTAAGATGTAGCCATTAATCCAACAACAGAAGAAGCCAATAGATGGTTAGGACTTCAAGAATTCTACGATCAAGAGTCATGTGGAGTAGACTTCTAGAGAGCCTATGAGCTATTATCACAACATCAAAGAGGATGGATCAGCTCAGATCACGAATCAACAAGGCCAGAAAATCAAAGTGGTCATTAACAAGGACATAGTGGCTAAAGCACCAAAGCTGCCAACAACTGAAAGAATGACAATGAGGGCCAAAGATAGGAAAACAATTGGTACATTCACAAAGGATACAATTGATGCCACCTTATTCAACCTCATTTTAAAGCAAGTGGAGGATCCCGCCTGCGTCTCTATCACCAACACTTCCATTTTCTCTCAAAGAGACCACCAAGATACATTACTCCAAATCATGCGGTTGCAACCACCTTCACACAGGTATTGAAGTCAACAACAAGACAAACAATAGATCATGCTCAATACGTGCTTCCAACACTCAAGAGCAGAAAGAAGAAAGGAAGGGTAGCATACATGGGAGCTCCAGAAGTTCTAACGCGAACTACATACCATGCCATTGGGATGGCTGATAACTTGCCACCAACCTAGATCTGAATACATGGATAGTCTCACCTCAACCCTCTCCACAAACCACTAGATCAAAGAAGAAAAGAATATAAAAATAAAATGAAGAATCATAAAAAAGCTCACCTGAAGCCCATAGCAGTGAAGAGAGCTCTAACAACAATGAAGAAAAGAGGGCAAGGAGAGAAGAAATGAAGAGAAAAGTAGTGGCAGTCCTTTAGGAAGAACCTAAACAAACAAAAAGCAAGGTTCAAAAGAGAAAAACAATCTTATGAAAGAAGATACCAAGCTGCAGGAGAGAACTCAGAGTCATGGAGCCCCTGGGAAAACAAGGGTCCTAGAGCCAAGAACCCCAAGAAGAAGATCCAAAGGACCTGCTCAAAAGAATGCATGCAGAAGCCAAATCCCCTAAAGATACAAGAGGCTTTAGAAGCGCAAAGAGAAGCAAGGGAAGGGTCAACTGTGAAACAAATGCAAGCAAAAGTTGCACAACAAACTAAACCACAACAAGAATAGGGAGACATGTCTCCAAGACCACCTTCACCCACTACTGAACAAGAAGACCAACCAATGCCTAGTCCAAGCCCTTCACCAACTGGAAAACCCAATGAAGCCGAGGAAACAAAAGAAGAAGAGAAACAAGAGGAGGAAGCCAATCATGAACAACCCAAGATGGATGTCATTCTTAGAAGGTAACAAAGGCATGTGCTATGATTTGAGTGGGCAACCTTTAGAAGAAGTCCTTTACGGCTTCTATGCCAGATGTATGTTCTTGTTATGAAGCAATATGCTGGAATTCAAAGAAGCTTTCTACACAAGATTCTTCACATGGCGTACAAAGATTTTAGGGTCAATGATGAACAATTTTGACAGCAAGGTTTCTTGACTATTCAGCCATAGAACTCAAAAGTAAGGTCACTATTCAATTTTTGCAAGTCCCTGAGAAAGAATGGTGGACCAGATATCAAAAAGAGCTTCAAGAACTTAAAGACTTCCTTGGAAGCCGTCAACCCCAAGAGTATTTTGGCCCATGAAACTGTGTCAAGAGATGACACAATCGAGGAGGGGGAAATGTTAGCAGCAAGCTAACCCATGTAATATTTTTTGGAAAATTTATTGTAAAAACACTTATTGTTTGATAAATTGGGAATATTGTAACTCCTATTTGCGAAGTGGATATTGTAATCTATGAGCTGGAGCTATAACTTTCCTGACTGTATCAATTTATCCTTAGTTAGAGCTCCCAGATGATTAGTTTTTGACCAAAGAAACCTTTCCTGGGACATAAAAGCCAATTTGTAAAGCTATTTTTAAGTTTTGGATAAGAAATACACAGCGTGAGCTAACAACGCTCACTTCTCTCCTTCTCATGCTTCCTTCTCCCTTGTCGGTTGTCACATTGTAGTGCCAATTGTTAGGTTGCAACCACAGGTAAGAGCACTACGCATTGTTGTAAACATATCATGATAAATTGTAGCTTTTGGTGTTGCCAATCCACGGCTTAATTTCATCATAAGTAGGATTTTAGGCTATAAAATCACAAAGTAAGCATAGGCAGGGTATTGGGGCATCATTGCTAAGCATTTAGATGCATTCAGGGTCAAAAATGACTAGGTCAAAATCTTACTGATGTTAATAATCGCGAATTTTTCACTTCATCAAAAGTGAGATTTGAGACTATAATCATGTGTGCTTAGGTCTTATGTACTTGTCCTAGAAGTTTTGTAACATTCGGATGTTGTTTGATGCTATAACGGTCATGTTTTGTTTGCCAATTAGTGACTAGCTTTTGATGACTTAAGTCATTTGAGTGTAGCTTATGTTAGATGCGAGTTGTCTGTTGTTTTCTAAGAGATTGACTAGTCGAGTCATCTTCATCCCATGGATTGACAATTATGTTCATGGTTTTTACTATGTCTGCAACAAGATAAGAGTGAGGTTAGAAAACCCACCCACAACCCACAAGTGAATGCAAGAGCTCCAAGATCCCTCTAAGATAGGTTGATTAATCCAAGAATCCAGAAGGGTATAGTTTATATATTTCTATAAGCGCTCCACTCTATGTCTAAATATTTGCCCAAACCTTGGCCCCATCGGGTTCTCCATATGCAATTATGCCCACACCATCCATTAGTGACACAACAAACTATGTTTGGGTATGGTGAAGACTTCACCCAACACTCTTTAAATATTCTTTCTTGAAACTCCATTTTTGTTTTACAATGTATGAAGTTTGACAAAGTTGTATAAAGAGTCCATTAACTCCTTTGGAACCTACATTCCAGTACAAAATGCACAATATGTGGTCACTTCTAATGTTAGATCCAATAGTTACAATTAAATACCTTATCAATGTAGTTATTGTGGTAGGAGATTCTTACCTATGGATTTTTGGTATGGAACTAAGGACGTAGAACACAAACTAAAACTTGATAGTTTGCTCTATGGCATCAATTCTCCCTGTGTGAGTATTACTCCACAACCTTCAATATAACCTATAGCTCTTGTTGTGACTTATCAATTACAATAGTAGACAAATGAATGGTGTACATCCTCTCAATGGCTACATTAAGTGGAAACTTTAGAGTAATGACATGATGATGACAGCAAGGATTTTTTGTACATGACATGAACAAAATCGGTAGACAAACACCTTGTTGATTTGGTAGAACTATAACATACAAAGGTAGACCATATATGCTATGCCAATCAAGGTGGTCGCCAAAAAAGAAGGTGCTTCTTCCAAAGCTGGAGGTTAAATGTTAAATACCTACTTAGAATCTTCAAATTATTTTGTGTTGTGTCTTGTTGCCGATGTTGGATCCAAAGTGTTGGTGTTGTTGATGCTTCTCCTCCCCTCCAATTTGGCATGACATGTGTGCCAAATTTTGTGCAAATGTGTGAAGGTGAGGATGGTCTTACCCATTGTAGGGCAATGTAGGATCCCTGTACAAACATGATTTTTTGTGGAGCAAAATATGATAATGCTTTGTATGTATGCAAATGTGAATGCAAAGGGTTTGGGAAAATGCATGGTTCTGGTGGTGGTATTAGTGCTTTTGTCACCCTTGAAATTGAATACATGAAACACATCAAGTTGTGCAACTTGAGATTATGTCCATGTAGTGGATTTTGAAGCTCGAACCTCTAGATTTTCCACTTGAAGACTAGTGATCTTAGCTTTGTATGCTCCAAATGATTTGGAAGCACTTAGCTTGGTGTCGAGAGAAGTGCTATGAGAAATCTCCTCCATGGAAAAGTCAGGGAGATCCTATGGTAGATCCATGGGAAGTGTTGGGATAGGGTGGATCGATAAGACTAGCATCCATCTTTATAACATTGATGATTACATTAGTAATTAGAGAGAGAAAGAGAGAGAGTATTGACTCAAAACATGATAACTTGATTAATCATAAACTAATGGCATACATGCATACAATGATTGGTTAGGTTGAGTTTGAGTTTAAAAAATGTGTACAAGAGTTTTCTACAAGTTATATAGTATCACATATTTCTAGATGCACCTCTCAAGGGTCACACGTACCTTTTCTCAAGGGTCAAGGGATAACTCTCCAAAGGTCAAGAATGACTCCATAAAATGTGGAAAAGCCATGATGATTAGGATGGCACTTTGACTCTTATGCAACTCATCTATCACATGATCTGCTAAGCCATGTGCCCTCACATGCTTACTGACTTGGTGGACTGCTTATCAAAGGCCACAAAACCAAAACACCTCCCCCCTTGGACTTTGGACTAGAATAGTGACCGCCTACAAAGGGCTCAACTATGAATAAGACCATATCACACAGGTTATAATGACTCTTTGGACTATGGTGCCACGAAGGCTAAATATGCCTCCCCTTGAACATGAGTCTCCATGAACCAAGCTATCCACTAGAGACCGAGCTATCCACCAAGATGAATCAAGGCTGGGGCTCACCCATATTCTGTTTACAAGTAACTACTATCACTACCAAGTCACTGGCCACTAGCTTCATATCCATCTCTTATATGTTGTTGTTGTCTGGATGTTGTTGTTGCTTCCACATGCTTAAATTTATAGTAGTCCTTTAAATAGCCGAGCTCATGGAATTTCTTGACACTTTTACTTGATCCAAAACTAGATGCAATGCTAAAAACTACTGATGAAAATGATCGAATGATGTTTTCAATATCCCTTGAAGTGAATCCTCTCCTTTGCTTTGTAGTGGATGTGCCTTGAATAATCTTTACAATTGGGAGTTATCACAATGGCAGTGTCTTGACTCATTACAATAGCACATGCTAACATCCTTAATGATAATTATGGAATACATTGCTTTGTTAATTATGCTCGGATGCAAAAGATTGTAGGTTTGGGCTACAATAATTTAATTGAGAGAGTAAGAGAATATTTCTCCTTTGCTTTGTATGGCCAATGAATTTTTTTCTTGAGTGTCGAGAAGATATCTTGGAACTCCTTGAATGTTTGCAGTTTGATTTTTTATGCTTTAAAGCTCCTTTTGAAGCTCATGGTTTCTCTTTGAAGTTCAAAGATATCTTTTTGAAGTATATTAATGGATTTGAAGATATCCTTTTAAATTCTCGTAATTGCATCTTTATTGCCCTGAGTTTTCTTTTCTATCGCGTGAAATAGTTCTTAGAAGGAAGGGGGAGAAGATGTCCTCTACAGTTAGCTCATGGGAGCAATCCCTTAAAGGGGGGCTCAGAGCCTTTGGAGATCCCCCGGTGGGAAGGCGGCCCTAGCAATTTGAGCAAAGCGGCAGTCCACGAAGGTTGGCGAGATGAATTTCTAGCAAAAAAACATCAATTATAAATTTGGATTTGGTTACATTCGACAACAAGTAAAGGTGCTCGCGTAGGTGGGAGCCGGACCGAGCGGACCTGAAATTGGACTTAATGGAAATTTTCCATCTTGCTAATGTTTGTCAAGCCTTCCTAATTTAAAAGGATCCAACTTGATCATAGGACCCCACCAACCCACCAAGGCTAACTTTAGAAAGTCCACCCCTTAGACCAAGGTGCCCAAGGTACTTGTGTATTAACCCCTTCAAAAAATAAACATAAAATCTCTCTCTCTCTCTCACACACACACACACACACACCTAATTATGGCATGGAAAGAAGAATGAAGATGGGTGCTCCCGGGATAGTATTGGAGAGGCTGGGGGCTCATCTAAGAGCTCTTTGCGAACACTTCTTACACACATATAATTCATTTATTTGGAGCTTTGACTTAGGAGTGATCAGAGGAAAGAAGCCATGAAAAATTGACACAAATGCGATCTGAATTGCAAATGCAACCACATAGTAATTGAGTGCAATTACACATTAATTATACCAATTCCTTCAAGAAGGGTAGTGGCTCTATGGAGTGGCCATGAACGTGCCCAAACTTGATGAGTTATACCATATTTAGAGTACTAATCAAGGATTTTATTGACTTGATCATGATCGTGTGATTATGTTAATAACATAAGTAATTACACACAAAAAAAACATGACCATGTTAATTATCAACATGATTTTCATGGTAACTCGTAGAAACCACTAGAGCCGGTAACCTCTCCAGGCCTTTCTACACCCCGCTCGAAAAATGGAAAACCCCAGCTGCTAAATTGTATATAGTAAAACCTCTACTAAATATGTCATTTTGACTAGGCAAATCCCTAGGGAGTGTATCCAAGCATTGGGTACAATTATCCCTTTGTGAGTTGACCTAAGGTTACAAAGCCACAGGTCCTTTTTTTGGGCCGAGGGTGATTCTTTATACCATAGTATTCAGAGATGTTGTAGCTCTTCTTGATCAATGAAGCACTCTTGTTATCTTAATTATAAGTTATCAATTCCTTCTATCTCTTACCTTCAGTATGATGTTAGTACTTCTGTGTATTATTTCCGAGTTATGAGATGATGAAAGAATTGTGATGCACTATGCATTTCCTGTGTTGATGAACCACAACACATTTGGCGATCCTGCGGGTTCAGTTCTCGTGGCTGAGGACGTATGCAGTTATCAGGTATTATTCTTCGGTTCATGAATCTCATTCTGGTGATAATGCATGTCCGAGCGAGGTAGAAGACACTCTCGTATATATTACACACGGGCTCAAGCCAGAGCAGGCAATATAGATCCATTCCACTATGAGGATGTGATTGTAGATGAAGAAACTGATCTACCACCTCAATAACGGCTGGTAAATTATGGGGAGGAGGGTTTTGGAGCAGCAGAGGACAGGGCACTGAGGCAACTTGTGGGGGCACTACTCTTGACTGGAGGACCTGCACGAAGTAGAAGGAGACTCCAATTTGACCCATTGAGAGGATCTAGCAGGCAAAGACCTGTAAGAATCCCAAATCCCATCCCCATGGCTCAACCACCTCCTAATCCGCAGATCAAATCTGCCAAATTCAGAGGGAAGCCCAAAGAGGATGCAGATTGTCATGTAGCACAATTTGAAACCCGCTGGCAAGCAAGTGGATACCAGGTGATGTTTCCAGATCCTATAAAATTATAGCAATTTGCAGCTACCTTGGAAGGCAAGGGCATGAGCTGGTTCAGCCAATATGGTATGGCTCACTTTCCTACTTATGTTGCACTTAGTTTGGCTTTTCTACAAAGATTCCGGAAGGAGAAAACTCCTACAGATGTTTTAAGCAAGTTACGACGCATCAAACAGGGGACAATGTTGGTAGAAGATTTTGCTCAGAGATTTAGAATATTTGTTGAGAGATTGCAAGGAAATGAAAGGCCAACTAATGAAATGTTGGCTGGATACTTTCTCAAAGGATTGAGGAGTGGTATTAAAAATGCAGTGGCCACCATTGACATTGGAGGAGGTTTTGATAATTTGGTACAGACTGCTTCTAGAGTTGAGAAGAGGTTGGGAATGAAAAAGTCTAGTAAGAGAGGAGAAAAGGAATCTGAAACAGGTTCAGAGTCAGAGACATCTTCTTCTGAAGCATCGGATATTGGTAATTCATCTGATGAGGAGGAAACGAAGAAAAAGAAGAGTCCTAAGAAGAAGAAGAAGGACAAAATAGGGGGTGAAGTTGATATAGTTCAGCAATTAAAGAATATTGGCTATTCAGTCATAGCACCTAAAGAGAAAAGGTACTGTGAGATTTGTGAAAGAGATGGACACACCACTGCTCAATGCTGGTACAACCCTAAGCAAAGGGGTAAAACAGGTACAGGTGTTGGGCGGGGTACTGCTTCAGCAGAGGCAAATTAGGTGGCTCCATTCCGAGAAAGACCTACTGGACAGGGATTTCAGAGGGGTCCTGGAAGAAACCGGGATAATAACCAAAGAAGGCCCCAAGGGGTTCTGCATTGTGTATATTGTGGTGAGCCTACACATTGGGTTGGCCTTCGTTGTGCCTTATGGGTAAAACATCGTGACGAGAGAGGTGTTCCTATTGTTCCATTCAATCAGGAGAACCAGCAAGCAGGTCCTCCACAACCACCTCCAAATCAACCACAGGAACAAGCAAATGTGATCATTATCGACATTCCGATTTATCAGGATACCCCTAATGAAACAGCAACTTCTTCTGACTGAAGAGTATGACAATGTGGAGAATGATTGTCAATATCCAGATAATATGGAAGATGAAATTGATGTACTGGCTGTGACAAGATCCAAGGCTAAAGGTCTTATTGATTGGGAACAACAAAAAGGGGTTAGAGATCATGTGCAGAAACAGGTTCAGAAGGAGCAGCAAGGTCAACACTTGGAGGATCATGCAGAATCTTCTGATGCACCATTATAACATAAAAAGCAGGTTGAAGTACCTGAACGAGATTGGTTTGAGGTATTAACTAACTCTCCTTTACACTTTTCTTTAGACCAAATGCTTTCTATAGTTCCAGCATTTAAAGAGAGATTGCTACATAAGTTACTAGGAAAGCACTATGAAAGTTCCATGCAACAGAAAGAGGAGCCTGGGGTGAATAGCATTCATCCTTTTGATGTGGATTTCATGGTTCCATTTATCAAGGTGACTTTACAGGATAGGATATTTGAGGAAGTATTGTTGGATGGAGGATCTGGTGTCAATAGCTTACCTGAGTCAGTTTATCTCACAATGGGCTTAGGGAGATTGGAACCATCACCTTTCCAAGTTAAAATGGCTGATCAAATGAGGTTTCAGCCAATTGGAATTTTAAGGAACTCTTCTATTCAGATTGCAGGGATGCAATTTCAAGTTAATTTTGTTGTTCTCAGAATGAAGGAAGGTGATGCTTCCTATGAGATGTTGTTGGGAAGACCTTGGTTTAGGTTAGCCAAGGTGAAACAGGATTGGGGTGAGAATCAGGTGATGCTTACCAAAGGGAAACAGATAATTAGCATACCTATGTTGGGAAGAAAGCACATTCCTGGAAAAGAAAGACCCTTGTTTGCTCAATCAATTAGTCTTGCTGAGGAAGTAGAGGATGATGAGGAGGAAGACTTTTTGCAGGCTAATCCGACTATCATACCTGTTTTTGAAGTTGATATTGAGGGAATTTTGCAGAAGGATCAGGAAACAGAGAAACTTTTTGATGAACCTGTCATGGGACAGGAAATTCAGGGTTCCGACATACTAAAACTGATGGATCAGAGTCTATCAACTAGTGTCAAAGAGGAAGTTCAGCAGGAGGAGAGGGATTCCAGAGATATGGTGGAAAAAATTTACAACAAAATATTTGGAGGATCTAAAAGGGTTCAACAAGATGAACTAAAAGAATTGAATTTAGGGATTGAAGAAGAACCAAGGATGGTTAAGGTTAGCATTTATGTGAAAGGGGAATTCCTACAAGAGTTATGGCAGTTATTGTTGGAATATAAAGATGTTTTTGCATGGGATTATGCAGATGTAAAAGGTATTTATCCATTACTGCATCAACATCACTTTAATCTGAGTGAAGATGCCATTCCGATTGTCCAGCAAAGATATAGGATGAATCCCAACTTTGCACAGCAGGTTAAGCAGGAAATTAATAAATTACTGGCATTTGGGTTCATCAAGCCTATTCATGAAGTCACTTGGTTATCTCCAATCATTGTGGTACCAAACAAGAATGGGAAGATTAGGGTTTGTGTGGATTACAGGAATTTAAATGTTGCAACTATTACAGATCCTTTCCCAATGCCCTTTTGTGATGCTATCTTAGATGCAGTAGCAGGGACAGAGATGTATAGTTTCCTTGATGGTTTCTCAAGGTATAATCAGATTCAGGTTGCAGAGGAGGACCAACATAAAATAGCCTTTATTACAGATTGGGGATCCTTTGCATCTACTTTCATGAACTTTGGCCTTAAAAATGGACCACCATCCTTTAATTTTACAACTTATAAGACATTTGAACCTTATTTGCAGGATTTCATGAGAGTGTTTGTAGATGACTTTTCAGTTTTTGGTCAAAGGGATTTACACCTTGAGCATCTGAAATTATTTTTTGAAAGATGTAGGATGTTCAGATTGTCCCTTAATCCCTACAAAAGTGTGATGGCTATCAAGAGTGGTGTGCTATTGGGTCATGTGGTCTCTCAGGAAGGGATGTCAATAGATGTGAAGAAGATTGAGGTAATACAATCAGCACAAGCACCTGGAAATATGAAGGAATTGAGCAGGTTTGTGGGACAAGTTAAGTGGCACAGCAGGTACATCAGATATCTGGCTAATGTATGTATGCCTCTTACCCATTTAACGAAGAAGCATGTAGAGTTTGTTTGGTCTGAGCCACAGGAAAAAGCATTTCAGATTCTCAAGAAAATGCTCTCAGTTGCTCCCATATTACAACCTCCAGATTGGGTATTGCCATTTCATGTGTTTTTTGATGCCTCGGATATAGCTATTGGAGCTGTTTTAATGCAGGAGAAGACCCAAGGGTGGTTTAGACCTGTGTACTATGCTAGTAGGGTGCTTACATCTGCTGATAAAAACTACGCAATGATTGAGAGGGAGGCATTAGGGATGGTTTATGCTTTAAACAAATTCAGACATTACCTCTTGTGCAATAGGGTCATATTCCATGTGGATCATCAAGCATTGCTTTATCTTATTAAAAAGCCTTTACTTACAGGTAGATTGGCAAGGTGGATGCTATTGTTGCAGGAATTTGACTTCCTTATTGTTCATACACTTGGCAAGGAACATGCAATAGCTGATTACCTAAGTCGGATTGAGACAGGGGAACAACCGACATGGATTTCAGATCAGTTGCCAGCTGCAGATTTATTTGAAGTGCAGAGTTCCATTTCTCATTCATGGTATGACCAAATGATGGTGTTCCTGACTGATGGTGTTATGCCAACAGGGTTTACAACAGACCAAAGGAGGAAATTTGCCATAACAAGCAGACCCTTTTTAGTGATTGCTGGAGCATTATACAGAAAAGGGATTGACCAGGTCATTAGAAGGTGTGTACCAGATTTTGAACAATCAGCTGTGTTGCAAGAAGCCCATTATGGAGCAGTAGGAGCACATTTCTCACGGGACATTACAGGAAAAAAGATACTCCAAGCTGGTTTGTGGTGGCCAACTGTGTTGAAGGATGCTCATTCCTATGCAAAAAGTTGTGTGGTGTTTCAACAATTTGGTCAACCTGATTCAAGAGATAGAATGAGAGATCATCCTATACTGCCATTAGAGCCATTTCAAAAATGGGGTATGGATTTTGTAGGACCAATCAAGCCTACAACAAGTAAGGGATGCAAGTACATTCTAGTAGCTACTAACTACTGTACAAAGTGGGTGGAAGCTGTGGCATTGAAAGATAACAAAGCTCAAAGTGTGGAAAAGTTCTTGTATCACAACATTATGACCAGGTTTGGATGTCCATTAGAGTTAGTGAGTGATAGAGGAATACATTTTTTGAATGAGGTGATTTCTAAGTTAACAAAAACCCACATGATAATGCAGAAGAAATCTACAGCTTACCATCCCCAAGCTAATGGACACGCTGAGAGTACCAATAAGACTCTTATAAAGATTTTACAGGAGAATAAGAGGGATTGGGATGTAAAGCTGGATTCTGCTATGTGGTCATTCAGAACAACTTTCAAAGTGATAACAGGTATGACCCCATTCCGATTGGTGTATGGCTTGGAAGCTGTAGTACCAATGGAGTTTGTGGTACCTAGTCTAAGGATTACTGCTGAGAAGATGACTCCAAAGCTCTCAGTTCAACATAGAAGCAAGTATTTAATGCATCTGGAAGAAGACAGGTTGATCAGCTCCTATATATCAGAAGTCATTCAGAGAAGAAGGAAAGCTTGGGTCAGTATGAATGTCAAGTTTAAGGTTTTCCAGGTAGGTGAGTGGGTAATGCTTTACAACTCAAGGTTAGGTCCACATCCTGGGAAGCTCAATTTAAGGTACAAGGTACATCTCCTGGGAAGCAGATGTTTTTGGCACAAGGGTAGAGAAACCTGTTAATGGTTTCAGGGTAAAAAAATTTCAGGGCAAGCCACCTCATTTGTATTGGCTCAAACCTATTATACCAGAGGTTGCATTCTGTGGAATGGTGGATATCTCTTCAGGAATGATGAACCAAGTCACTGATGATTTATCATCAGAGTGCATAGGCTTTGCATTCAGGTCAAGGATCGGATTGTTTTACATCGATTTTGTTGGCTCGGAGTTTACTGGGTCGGAATTCACCTGATCCGATTACTTAAACAATATTTAAATTTCAAATTTTGCGTCGAAAAGGGTTCAAAGTTCCTTCCACTTAACTCCATCATACGATTAAGGGACGACATCATTTCCTCACACACTTTTAGAGGCCTTAGCGCTTGTGCGATTCATTCTGTCATGAGACCATCGCCAGAAGATGAGCAAGGAGAAGTTGGTAAGCTGCGCCCTTGCAGAAAAGGAGTAGTGCTCAGAGTTGATGTATCTGACCCAGAAGACGAGGTCGACGTGCTACCTGAGGAAGAATCAGCACCAATGTCATCAAGCAAGATGTTGGAATGCTTAATGGAGCCTTTCACTGATTTCAGGGTGGAAATTGACTGTCAGGCAGAACGGTATGAGAAGTGGTTGAAGGCAACAGGTTTATATGAATTTGCCACTCTACCCTGGGGCTAGTGGAAAGGGAAATTTATGCAAAAATGCAAATGGAGCTGTTACGAAAATCCAAAGGTGCCATTTCTGAGAAGGTACATCTTAGTCCAGGTGTGGTAGCTCAGGTATTTAAGCTTCCCTTTCCCTTCTGTTACTGCAGTACCAAAATGTTCAGATGAAGATCTGAAAAAAGAATTTGGACCAAGAGAAGGAGGTAGGCAGTACTTTATGTTGAAGAATGTAGAGTACTGGGGAGAGAACAACTGAAATGGTTTTTGGAAAGAGTTGTTTTCTAGCTAAATATGACTACATGTCTAAGGAAAATTGGGCACCACTGTAATTTGCTTAAAATGGGGGGAAGGTCAGTTGGGCACATTGGGTGTATGATAGGATTCATGCAGAAGTCTTTAACTCGGATAGAAGAAAGACCCAGTTGAGTAGCAGGTTAGCAGCATTTGTGTCTGCTTTGTTTGCTTTTGCTCAAAAGTTGATGTAGGGGAGGTCACAGTTTCTCTCATTACTCCTATAAATGTGGTCTGTCCTGGGCTGGAACAGGGAGAATATCTGACAAAGCAGATTTTAGTAAGCGCGTGGATGAAAAGTTGAGGACCATACAGGATTTTATTATAGCAGGATACACTGAGGATGAGGCCAAGATGGCATTGGCTAGCCATGAGCAAAAACTGCTATTGGGGAATTTGCTCAAGAGTTTGGATGTTGAGACACAAACTCCTAGTAGGGTTATAGGCAAAACTTTTAACATGCCCAAAAAGAGGAAGCTGGATAGTGCTTTGCATGAGGTGCCCAAAATCATTAGATTTCTCTCCAGCTGGTCCTAGTACTTCTACTAAATCTGATTTTCTTATTACTGATGTACCAACAGCTCTGAAGATGTTGCAGGAATTACAGGGATTTGTAAGGTATCAGCAGCACAATATGGAGAACAATTACAAAATATAGCTGAATCTTATCTATCTAAAGCAATGCTGCACCAACAGTCGGAGTTGGTGGAATCCTTGAAGCAATAATTGGTAGAGCAGAAAGAGAAACATCACACAAGAGATGCAGGATCAATTGCAACTACATAAACAAGAGATAGCAAAGGTTAAGCTCTCCTTGGGAATGTTTCAAGAATGGACTAAGGAATTGGAACGCAGAGTCAATTCTGAGATACATCAGGTGTCTAGCAAAAATATAGAGTTACTGGTGGAGAATGAAATGTTACAACAAAGGTTGAAACCTTTGGAAGCTCTGGAAAATCAAGTATTAGCTCAAGAAGATATCAATGTTTCTGGAGTGCTCATGGATGAAGGGGATCTCAATCTGGTAAGGCAACAGTTGGTTGAGGGGATGCAGGATGTTGGAAAGCAATGAGAGAAAGGCTGACATCAGTTATCAAGTATCCCTATGAGGCTGTGAGATCAGGCTTCATTAGATCTCTAACTGTGCTCCCTTATCACACATTGTGAGTGTATGCATAAGCTAGTGTTTACACCGAGGCATGACCTCGATGACGCATGGAATATGGTGTCCTTGTGGTAAGTATTGGCTCACTTTCTGGGTACTACGTCGGTAACACAACAATTCTAGTATCCTTATGGTGAGTCAACTCCCTTCCCCTTTCCAGAAATAAACTCGTATCTTATTTCTATTGGAATATTTTTTTTTTTGGGATTTTAAACATTTTTATTAGGTTTGGATATTTTTCATAGGAGCTACTTAATTTTATTGCATTTTACATGAGTGATTATAGCTTTAAAGTCAAAATGATTATCAACCTGAAAGAATATAATCTTGCACAATTTTTTGAAGTTATGTAAGTCTGGGTATGGTTTGTTTGGTAAGATGAGTAACTATAGTATAAGAGATTATTCAAAATAGAATAGCAATGATCAAATAAATAACTTGTATCTATTGTATAAAGTAGAGAATTTGTGTGTTTGTAGTCCTAGAATTGAGTGCAAGTGTGTACTTGGAAAGTGAAAGAGTGAAAGGTTGAAGAGAGGAAGTGTGCAAGCAAGATTAGGAATTGGAAGCGTCGTTCTCCCCCATCTCTTTCGTTCTAGTGGTAATCAGAGAAAAGGTTTTGTTTCATGAGAGGAGTAATTGTGTGAACATGAAGGCTTGATCTTGGCAATCAAGAAGATGTTGCTAAGAAGGTCAAGCAATTGGCACCGGGAGTTTCAAAAATTATGGAAGATTGAATTTGCAAAGTCAAAGTTTGATTAGCTTTAATGAAATTTATTGTTATCTTTTTGCAATTTTAATTGATGACCATTGAGAAAAAGAAAGATACTCATAACCCTCTGAGCACATTTTAGAGCATAATTTGAATTGGGCTCCCTTTTTAGTGGGATATTTCTTCTATCCATGATGCTACACAAGTTTCCACCATGGATAGCAGATGAGAAACTTTCTTCTTGGAAGTTAAGGACATCAAGCAAGTATCAAAAGTGTGGTCAAATTAGTTATTTCAACTAATCTAAACTTGCAACAAGCTCAAGGTTAAGTGAACAAAACGTCCCTCGAACACCACGGCTAAGTATCATCAACCTAAATTGTTCCATAAACTATAATTCTAAGTTTATGTTTATATCACAACATGGATTAACTTGAAGATTTCTATATTTATTGTTGTAGTTGACGAGACTTATTCTCATTCTTTTATATTACATGTGAAGTATTTTGGCTAATCTTTTGCAATTTTAATTGATGACCATTGAGAAAAAGAAAGATAATGGTAACCCTCTGAGCACATTTTAAGAGCATAATTTGAACTGGGCTCCCTTTTAGTGGGATGATTCTTCTATCCATGATGCTACACAGGTTTCCACCATGGATAGCAGATGAGAATACTTTCTTCTTGGAAGTTAAGGACATCAAGCAAGTATCAAAAGTGTGGTCAAATTAGTTATTTCAACTAATCTAAACTTGCAACAAGCTCAAGGTTAAGTGAACAAAACGTCCCTTGAACACCACGGCTAAGTATCATCAACCTAAATTGTTCCATAAACTGTAAATCTAAGTTTATGTTTATATCACAAACATGGATTATCTTGAAGATTTCTATATTTATTGTTGTAGTTGACGAGACTTATTCTCATTCTTTTATATTACATGTGAAGTATTTTGGCTAATCTTTTGCAATTTTAATTGATGACCATTGAGAAAAAGAAAGATAATGGTAACCCTCTGAGCACATTTTAAGAGCATAATTTGAACTGGGCTCCCTTTTAGTGGGATGTTTCTTCTATCCATGATGCTACACAGGTTTCCACCATGGATAGCAGATGAGAATATACTTTCTTCTTGGAATTTAAGGACATCAAGCAAGTATCAAAAGTGTGGTCAAATTAGTTATTTCAACTAATCTAAACTTGCAACAAGCTCAAGGTTAAGTGAACAAAACGTCCCTCGAACACCACGGCTAAGTATCATCAACCTAAATTGTTCCATAAACTGTAATTCTAAGTTTATGTTTATATCACAACATGGATTATCTTGAAGATTTCTATATTTATTGTTGTAGTTGACGAGACTTATTCTCATTCTTTTATATTACATGTGAAGTATTTTCAAAACAAGATTATTTCACATTTTATGGTGCTATATTTTTTTATCATGTGTTTCCTGCCAAGATGTCTTCTAGACAATAATAACCATTACTGTATTATACTATAGTGACTCTATTTTTTCTTCCAAGAAAAAGATCCTTCTATTAGTTAATGAGACTACCCAAAGGCTACAACCACCTCTGCAAGATATAGATACAACAAACATGGTGGGGAGACTCTCCCAATGAACAAAACAACATATGTACAATGAGGCTACATCAAGAGATGGGAGGAGGGAAAATCCACACAGGTGGACAGTAGTGCCATATCTAAGCACACCCTGGACCATGGTGTAAAAAGGCCCAGGATGCTAGAGTGGAAGGAAAGCCTCTCTGCGCTCCCTCATGAGGTTGAAGCTGCCCTGGAGTCTCTCAAACTTTCCTCTAAGATTATGTAGTCTCTGCTTCTGGTACAGGTCGAGCCTCGAAGATGCGGAAGCAGCAAGCCCTCGAGATGAAATTGAGTGCCAGGCCCCTGATGAGCTCCAACATTCCTCTCTCTCACTGCACCACTCTTGTGGAGTAAGCTCTGTAACAGGCTGGAGTGTAGGTCGACCCCCCTGCATCACTATCATCCTGTTGTGGAGGATGGAGGATAGCTCAAACTCAATGTCAGGCCCCTGAGAGTAGACCAAGTAGCTATCCCTCAAGTAAACTGCCAAGCTGTGGAAAGGGATGGCATCAGATAGAGAACACAAATCCACACCTGTTGTGTCAGAAGACAATCCCAAAGACAGTGATGGTGACTCTCCACAAGATGGTCACAAGCTGCACATGCGGCAAAGAGACCACTATGTACAAGCCAACTCTCCAAGATCCCACTGTACTCGTGATGCTAGTGGACAGCTCTCCCAAGCCCAAAGTCTCCACTGTCCAATCTCAAGAGATGCTGGGTCGGGATCGATGACACAAGTCCTCCCACCAATTTGCACAACTCGGATCCTCTGAAAAAAAAAACTTTGCCACCTATGGGGCCTGTAGTGCAACTTGGTGGTGCAAGCGTCCCTCACCTTGTAGCTCAAAAACCGGGAGGGTATAGTCTCTAAGCAAGCCCTAATTGAGATGAGAACCCTCATTCGCGTGAAGGCTCCCATTCGTTTGGGAACTGTTGACTCGCTTGACAGATGTGATCCACTCAGCTGGTACTACCTCTGAGATGTCCTGACACATGCTCTACACCCCTCTCATGCCCTGTAGGCTGAATTCCTTGAAGCTCCTCTGACAAGCCTAAAAACTATAGCCAGTCACATAAAGAGTGTGCAGGACCCTCTACCATGGGATCCAAAGAAACATGAGGACTACTACCAACCAAGTGGTCTCTCTGAGTGTTAACCATGGGGTTCCAAACAAGAGGCTGTCTCAGGCGCTCCTCCGTGCAAGTAGGCTGATGCTACCCCAGGACTCTCCACAATTGCTTTCAAGATTGAAGCACACTCATAGAGCGAAGTGATCCTCCAGTCTCCTGCTCCAACCAACTCTACGCATCTCTATGAAAATCCATCTAGTCGAGTTTCGCCAGGGGCCTCCAGCCTGAGGCACCCTAGCACTAAGCCGCTGAAGCAAGAAATCCTTCCAGAGCTTCTCTCTTGGAATAATTCCTCTGACAATAAACTTCCCAAAACGGGCTCTACTCTATTGTGTGGGGTCTATGATCCCCACTCCTCCCTGAGAGCAAAGAAGAGTGATGACCTACCATGCCAATTTCACGCGGGCTATCTGAGTGCCATGCCCTGACAAAAGAAAGTTCCTGATCAATCTCTCACCCTTGATGGTACAAGAACTAAAAAATATCCAACAAGAAGTGATGTACCACATAGTAGCCAACAACACCTGGTTGGCCACTACAAACTCTGTTTGCCATAGAAGGTCGTGCAGAGCTCCAATGTAACAACTTTCTCCTTATAGACAGGAGAAGGGGAGCAATTTGCTACTTGGGAGACAAGTCCAAACAAATCTGAGAGCCCAATTAGTACCGAACTTCAGTCCTTGGTGGAATCCACCTGAAACCCTCACCTGGCATCCACTCAAGCGTAGGAGCACTACCAACCAAGAAAGCCACTGTCTTTCTCCAATTGATTAGTTCGCCTGATGCACAACAAAAGGTCCTGAGATCCCGCTCACACATGTGAAGGTTGGCCTCTTGGCCATCCAAGTACACAGTTTAGTTGTCTGCAAACTCAACGTCTAGTACTTCATCTCCCCAAATAGGGAGCACTAAGCCACGTAAACCAGCATGTTGTGAAACCAAAAACTTTCTCAATCATCACCTCAACATAGAATAGAAAGAGGAAGGGGGCAAGAAAATAGCCTTGTCTCATCAAACGTGTTAGCAGGAAACGATCACCTCTACCTCCTGACAAAAGTACCTGACTGTGTGCCCGTCTGTACAATGATTACACCCCTCTGATCCAAGCATTTGAGAAGCCCATCTTGCATAGAGTGCCCTCCGAAAATTCCTAGTCAACTTTGTCATAGGCCTTCTCAAAATGAGAGAAGAAGAATTACCATATCCTCACCAACCAGCAGTGCAAAGGCAAAAGCCTCCCAAAAATTAAAGATGTTGTCAAGGATACTGCACTCTTTGACAAAACCTGTATGTTTCCCATGTATAATGCTCTCTGGAAGTGGCTAATCCTCAAACTCAGAGCCTTGGCAAGAATTTTGTAGGCTAAGTTGAGGATGGTGATGGGGCACCACTGTCAAATCTCATCCAAGGAGCCACCCTCCTTGGGAATGAGGTAAATCAGGCCCTCACTCATGCTGTCAAGCATCTCTCCTGTGTGCACGATGAACTGAAAAGCACTGCACAAATCTGCCCCAAGAAAGTCCGAGTGCTCCAAGAAAAACCTGGAAGTCAAGCCATCCTTACCTGGACAACTAACACGGGGGAGTTCTCTAAGAGCCGTGTGTAGATCCTCTAGCTAAAGAGGCAACTCAAGCCTCTAGCACATCTCCTCAGTCAAACAAGACAAGGCATCTATGCCCACACCTTCTCTCTCCATGCATCTTCACACTCTTACTGAGGCTCTATAGACAATAGATCATGATAGAAGTTAGTAGCAACTACAAGCATGTCCTTTGGATCTAAAGAAACTGACCGTTGGGCCTCCTCAGATGGCTGACCATCACATGCATATGCCAGGGTCCCATTGCCTCCAAGAAATCGCTTGTCACTCTATCACCCACCAGGGTCCACTGAGATGCATGTCAATGGAAGGAAACTCATGGCGCCCCTCCTCTATGCTGATGAGCTCCTGGAGAGCCTGTTGTAACTGCTCCTCCAACCAGGACTGTTTGGATGCTGCTCTTGCATCCTCTGCAAGAAATCAACACTCGATCGAAGATTCTACTCCTCCTCTCTCATTGCCGCCAGACGAGCCGAAGAGTCCTGAAGGAAGAGTCCACTAGGCTGAGCAAGTCTTGAGGCCACTCTATCAGCACGAGAATCCTGCATGCGTAAGCTCTATGTCCAAAGAGCCTTCACTCTCTCTCTAAGCATTGAGACTAGCAAGACACTCTCTGAGATCCATAGCATCGTGCACCCCTCCTCTGCCTATCAGTCACTATAAGGATCATTGGTGCATAGTCCAAAAAGAAATTCCCTGCCAGAATGCCAATTGTCCCACCCATGTCACATAAGTGGTCACTAGTGTAAAAGCAATCTATCCAAGATAGATTCACACCTCCCACTCTATGGTCCGAACGAGAGAAGGCCAGGCTGTCTGGAGGCCTCACAAAGCTAGAATGCTGCCACACATCTGAAACCCACAGAGTCATACATAATCTCTCCCAAGATGCCAGCTCAAATCCATGCACAGTAGTGAATTAGGCTACCTCAACGTCTGGTGAGGGGTCACCAAGAAACCGTGTAAAGTCGTACGCAAAGAAATTCCAACGATGAAAAATGTTGAAGCTCTTCAGACCATGAGGAACTACTGCAAAGGGAGATGTTTGCACCAGAAGAGGGGGGTCTCAAGAAAGGCCTTCCCTCTCTTGACAAATGACTTGTGCCAAAGGCGTTGGCAAGAGATATCCTAGCAACCGAGGAGGGCCCTGCCCCCTAGGATGGTTGTGGGACTGGAGCGGAAGGAGGCGAGGGAGTAGGAGGAGAAGGGGGGGGAGAGGGGGGGCAAGGGGGTCATATAAGGTAGGAGGGTAAGACGGAGAGGGGTAAGGCAGAAGGAGGAGGAGGGGGGGGGGGGAGGGGGGGGGGGGGGGGGGGGGGGGGGGGGGGGGGGGGGGGGGGGAACTCATGGGGACGAGGGGCTGTCGAGAGTGACACTGAGGTGGAGGCTGGAGAAGGGACCTCGTCACACTGAAGAGGGTCAAATCGGTTCCCCATAGGAACCCACTGCTGTTAGGCGAGAGGCTGAGGACCACTTTGAGTGCTTGGATGGCGCGGTGGCCCCTCCCAACATCGACCACGAACCTGCCAGCCCTCCTCTACTTGAGCCCTAGGATCGGAGGGTGGCTCTGCTTGCATACTCTGTGACTCTACCTGTACTGCTGGCCCAGCCCCCTGGAGGGCAGAAGGGCAGTGCGATGGCAAGGGGGGTGGAGATGGTTGGAGGGTGCGGCAGCAGCAGCAGCGAGCGCAGAGAAAATGTTTCTACTACTCAGAAAGTGAAGATTTTTCAAGGATACTACGGTATAGGACTCTATTTCTAGTAGTTTTGTGACTTACTAGACCCTTGAAATTTACTTTGGTGTACATTGATCCTAAAATTCATATTTATGAAATAAAGGATCATGGAGATGGAACACTCATCCATCACAGCTAAGCTACTATTTAAATTTTTTCCTTAACTGACTATGGTTCAACACTAAGACTTTGTATGACTGCTACTCAAGACCAAGCAGTCTTCTTTTGGGGTATTTTTGATAGTTAATTTGACAATTTATGCTAAGCTATAGCTCTGTGGACCTTCCTTGAAATTGGCCTCCAAGTTTAATTATGCCATGCTAAGGATCATCACAACATGAGTCTACATATCCAATAGATTTATTTTGGAAGCTATCAAATCGATAAGCTCTCTAGTTGGTGCTAGATTGATCACATGGCTTGTTGACTGTGTGTTAGTGAATATAATTGTTCTCTTTTGTAAGTTTCTCTCTCTTCTATCACTTTAGAACAAACTTTGCTGACATTCATTCATAGTGATAATCATTTTGTTGTCGTTTATGGATCATTGCTTGACAATTTTAGTTAGTCATTGATGATTGCATGCTAGACATTTTTCAACCTTAATGCTACTAATCAAGGCACAAAGGCCACTTTTAATCCTAATGTTGACAGATCACAAATGCAGTTACTTGTTAGTACAAATTCTCTCACAAATTGTGAGCTTCAAACTCAAGATAAGTATCCAATTTACAATGGTTTACATTCTTTTCAAAAAGTTGAATGCCAAGTTATTGAGTTGCTAAAATGGCATCATTAGTATGCTACCTCTATTTCTACATAGAAACATATATGTGTCATGAAATACACCACTTGCTCAATGATAATATTTCAATACTTGATTGCAACTTTCAATTCAAGAAGAAAATAGGGTACTACTCATATATTTTTCACAATCTACATTGTAACATTGGATAGTATGCCCCATGAGGGTACTAAATTTTTGGGTGAAGTTTTTCTTTTTAGATATTCCCATCTGTGGACATGCCCCTTCTATGGTTTTTATAACGATCTGCTGGGCAAGAGGATTGTTTGTTCATCCTCCTAGCCCTTAGCTCATACTTAGATAGTCACTATATTTGGTTCATGGTGTAATGCCCAAGTATATTTAAACAAGATGCGTAACCTTAATGTACTTAAATAGTTAAATACCTTCATAGTCGCACATTCACAATGCATACACATTAGTCTTTTAATACCTTTTAGAGGACCATACCTACACATCACATTTATGAGGATCCACCTTCACTTGTGGACCAAGAAGAACAACTCATCCTTACACAAATAGTTGATCATAAGACCACCACCACATGCACTGGCATGGTTTATAACCTCTATCTTTTTACCTTTAAAGTCCATTCTAGAGAGGATGCCAAATTTATGCTTGAAAAGTTTTTCCACAACTTCCCAGACTTCTCCACACTTTCCATCACTCACGGTCCAGTTGATTCTTTAGAGAGCAACTGAGGATAGTTGCTATCCCTGGTGGGATGGATGTTACCATTAGGAAGAGAATGGGGTCTAGGAGGGCCTCTTTATTTGGTGGTTTAAGAAGTCAAACCTTTAGTATTAAGAAAGTAATCAAAGAACAGCTTTGAATTCAAACAAGCAAAACGGCTAGTTTTTTTTAATTCAAAGTTTCTCCCCAAATGGAATTTAAAATCTAGCGGGTAAAACCATATCATGTAGCATATCTATGGAAAGAGCTCCACGTGTGTAGATTATGTTGGGTTCAAGCCCTTGTCGGTCAATCTGTGGGAATACCCTCATAAAGCATGCAGGGAAAGGTTTGTTAAAAGTAGAGTTTGCATGGCCTCTTTTATGGCTTTATATACATTATAAGTTTCTTTCATTATCAATCAATCAAAAAGCGTGTGTTAATTTTCTGGCTGGTGTCGAATCTCTCTCTCTTTTCGCTTCTGCTTCTGGCTGCTGCTCATCATCTCGCCATGGATTGCCTCCGGCTTCACCCCCATAGCCCGTAGCCTAGCATATGGTATCAGAGCTTGGTTCTCTAGGCGCTGCAGGTTCATGGGTGTGTCGCCAAGCATGGTGTTTTGAAAGGTGCTCATTTGCAGTAGGTTGTAGCCGTCGTCTTCTTCCTACAAAAACCTAGGCGACATCCCAATGGCGTTCTAAAACGCAGGCAAGATAGCAGCTTGTAGGCAGTGATTAGTATGGCATATCCAAATGCAGGCAGGGACTGGAAGCATCTCAAGATGTAGTTGCTCTATAAGGCGGTACCTTGGAAGTTGTTGCCCTCTCAAAATTCAGCCCTGATGTGTAGCATGATGAATGCCTCTCAAAAGGCTGTCTTCAGCAGTGTGATTTTGAGAGCATCTCAAAATGCTCACATTTGGTTCTATGCAGTGCAGCCCATATACCTGTCCACAAAAGCATCTCAAAATGTTGCAGTACAGCCTAATACCAACAAAGACACCTTTTGAAATGCTATCTAGCATAGCTATTCATAAAAGGCACAACAAGTTATGGCTGACTCAAAGCTGCACCTTAAAACACCATTTGTGGTGCATGCAAACCAACGAAAGGCTTCTCAAAACACCATCCAGTTTGGAAAAGATTTGTCTGCATGAGAAGAAAACTGCAAATGAACAAAAGCAAGCACTAGAGTTCCATTGTGGCGAAATGGTTATCCAGTCTATTAAAGCTAAATGTGGAGGTAGAGTGAGGTGTCAACTCTTTCTTGAGTACATGTGTCAACTCTTTCTTCAGTACATGTTGATCTAGAAAAAGACGAAGAACATCCAAAAGCAAATGATTTCCTTTTAGCACCAAGAGGTACATCAATAGATGCAGAACATGAAGATCTGCTTCGAGATTGTGGTACAAGACTTCACAAACTATTTTTTATTTGCTCAGTGTCATAGAAGTTTTATGTTTATTTGTCAACATAGTCATATACTTTTCAGTCAAAGCCTTATTTTAGCTTGTACGTTCTCAATTATTGCCATGCCAAAAACTTTGTACGGGTTATAGACACTACCACAAAGATAAGTGGTAAGACCTCCCAATGTTTTGTCAATTCTCAATCCATTTTGTTGCACTTCTCATGAGGTTACTGGGTACACCTTAAACCCAAGGTTTGGCAGTGAACCAAAAACTCCATTATTTTTGGTAGTAGCTAATTTTTGACCTACACCCTATCTGTTCAAGGGGGGGTTACTGATCTAGCACCAGGTTATGGATACACCAGAAATCCTTGGTTGTGAGAAAACCTAAAATCATGGTTGTCGAGTACACCAAAAACTCGAGATATCATGATGCAGTGCTTGTAGTTCGGGCTTGAGGGGGGATTATTGGGTTCAAGCCCTTTTTGGTCAAGCCATGGGAATACCCTCATAAAGCATACAGGGAAAGGTTTGTTAAAAGTAGAGTTTGCATGGCATTTTTTATGGCTTTATATACATTGTAATGTTCTTTCATTATCAATCAATCAAAAAGCGTGTGTTAATTTTTTGGCTAATGTCGAATCTCTCTCTCTTGCTCGATTTTGTTGCTGCTCATCATCTCGCCATGGATTGCCTCCGGCTTCACCCCCCATAGCCCATATCCCAAAAGATTACAAATCTATGATCTCCGCTCAAATTGGAGAGCATATGTGGGATTTATGGAAGGTCGAAAATCATAAAATTTTCCACGTCCTTTTTGGGGGAAAAGTGCATCCTTTGACCACTTTTACACATCTCTTACACACCTACCATTCTTGGGCACATGGCGTACACCTATTTGTCAAAATGTTAATCACCTCCATAAGCTCATGGAAAATAAAGAGGCCCTCCTACACCCCATTCTCTTCCTAATGCGAGAGTGGGCACCATTCTGTTGCATGTGGTTAAGTGCAATTGGGATAGCTATCTTAATGGTTAATTATGTGCTATCTATTTAATTTTCCTAACCAGCGAGTGCCTGATGATTTGTAGATTGGAATTCTAGGAGATGAGAAGGCGACAACAAAAAATAATAATCCTCTCGGTCATTTTTATTCTTGCATAGTATTTTAGATCTTCTATCAATACGGCATTATGGTTTCTTTGTAAATAGGACAACGAGAACTCACATGCAATAAGTAATTTGTTCCACTCATAATCAAAGTGAACCTAAAGTGTTATCCAATACCAAACTCCACAAGAGTTGCCGTGGAGTTTGGAGCTACAATATTTAGGCCTTTCTTGTGTAGATGCCCTAAATTTTCCTTTCCCTCTCTCTTATGCTGTGTTATGTTACTCTATGTACTCCATGATTATGTCTACATTTCTTACAATCCCTCTTACACTCTTTCCTTGTCAATCTTCTTCTTTTTTTTGTGTGTGTGTGTGTGTGTGTGTGTGTGTGTACCTGGAAAATTGGAAGATGGTGAAAGGTTGACAGGGAGTATGCAAGCAAGATTGGGAATTGCAAGAAGTCGTTCTCTCCATCTCTCTCACTGCATAAATCCATCACAGAACAAATTTCACAGTATGAAACCAACCCCAAAATGAAGCACCTCCAACAGGCCCTTTTCTAGGGGCCATACACTTTCACAATCCAAAAAGACCCAATCTCTGAGTACCTGAATCCATCCCAAACGCATCCTCAAATAGAACTCTACCATAACCAAAAGTGCATTGCCACCAACAGGCGATTGCAAGGGGGCCTTGCCCTTTCCAAGTCGTCCTAGCCCCTGAATCGACCTTCAAAAGGGAATGAGGGAGGGACAAAGTCCTCCATGATGGAAATAATATACCAGCCCCTATGCTATATATATAGCTCCAACACTCCATAGCTTCAAAAATAAGGGTTGCATGAAGGATAGTCAAGAACGCTCCCACCCCACCCTGCCATTGTCATGTCGTGGCACATGCATTATGTGAAACTAAAATATCTAAATCACTCTCAATGACTTTGTTATGTGGGATCGAATTCTATAATGTAATATAAAAATGTAAGAAAGCGTGCGAAACGACTCCAAATATAGCAAGATAAAAAACGATGAGACGTTGAAGGAGCATATAGTAGAAAGGGATATCGAGGGGATTAAGGGGTGATTAAGGTACAAGAGGGTGGAACACCAAATGTGTTTTTTCTCATAATGAGATCATCAATGGTGTGAGTTTAGATACAAATGGGGGGGTGAGCAAGGTTTTATATAGAGGGGAATTTGAGGTGGGATGTTTTTTTTTTGGGGGGAAAGGAAGTTAATGGCAATGTACTCAAGTACATAGGGAAAGAGTAGGTTAGAAGGGTAGGTAGAGGGTTGGTACTTGTTTTAATGGTGAGAGGTAGACAAGTTGTACCACAAGAAAGAGTTTAATTTCTCTATAGAGGATGGTGAGGGTGTGATTTGATGCCAAAAATTGTAGGGGGGGGAGAATTTGTTTACATTTGAGCGAGTGAGAAAAAGATGTATTTGTTAAGCGAGGCTTTTGCAAGAGATGTAAATGGAAGAAGACAAGGGATGATTGGATACGAGTTAATGTGGGTATGCCAAAACTTTGGGGAGTATAGAGAGCTATATTAGGGCGGGCGGGGCGGGGGGGGGGGGGGATTGTGCGGGTTTGATGGAGAACGGAAAAATTAGGTGGGAAGAAGTTAAGAGATAGAGTGGAAGATAGGTACCAACCACTACTGCCCCTATGAGCAAACCATCATAGAGAGCCGCTTCATCATAGGCTAGGGTGTTCTTCGAGGTGGTGTAAGGTATGCATAAGAAGTTTATGGATGATGGGCCCCAGGTCCAACAAATGGTGGGTCTAGGTAGGTGTGAGAGTGTGGGATTGCACTTGCAAGCCAGAGCAATGGGGCTACTAATATAGCAAGAGGGTGATAGCCTTCTTGTGGAATGTGTAAAAGTAGTGAAGGTATTGAAGGTTATGGGGGTGTTCTTTTCTTAAGTCGAAGTGATGGTTCCAAGAGGGAGGTACGGTTCTGATAGGTGACTTTGCTGAAAATATTATGCAAAAAACCTCGTGGGTAGGCCTTTTGCCCTAAGGCGTTTGTGTAGAAGGCTGTGGATAATGAGGAAGCCATCCAAGGAGCTTTCTCTAGATATGTCTTTTGAGTTCATTGATGATGAAAGACACTTTTTTGATGCATAGGGTGCCAAGAGATGAAAGGGATGTAGTTATAAGCGTTTAAGGGTTTTTGGTGGCAGTGGGAGTCCAACAGGCTTGAGGAGGCAAATTTGGTACTTTATAAAATTCTATGTCGAGGATAGTGGAGTGGTTTGGAGAGATGTGGCTCAAGATTCCAATGTGTTCTTGAAGTGGTTTCTCATAATCATTCAAAAGAGAGGCGAGGGAAGTCAGAGAGCCAACCCATAATCCAAAGGTATTATCTACATAGCGCTTGAATTAAAGAAGGTTGGGATTATGTAAAAGAGAGAAAGAGGCTTCTAAATGGCATAAAAAAAGGCATGCATACACTACCGCAAAATTGGAACCCATAGTCATGCCCTTGACTTGCTTCCAAAACTTTCCTTTGAAGGTAATGTAATGGTGCGATAAGATGAGAGCCGCAAGAGAGAGGATAAAGCGAGTTTCAGGAGGGTCAAAATGGGTAGCTATGGAGGCTTTGAGGGATAAGAGTCCTTGGTTGATTGGGATACTCGGATATAGGGCCTCAACATCAAAAGTGAAAAGGAGGGTATTGGGTGGGAGGGGGGGAGATTGTTAAGGTCTTGGATGAGGGTGAGAGAGTTTTGAAGATTTTTCTTATAAGTGAGGAGGATAGGGAGAAGTTCAAAGTGAAGCCATATGGAGGTTTTTCAAAAAGATAGCCTTTGTACGAGAAAATAGGCCGTGTGACAAGGGAGGGTTTGTGGAGTTTTGGGATGAAGTAGATAGGGCATGGTTTAAGCTGCTTGTCAAGGGCGAGAGGATGAAGTTACGATCTAATGCCGAAAATTGGATGGAAAGGAGGAGAGGAGGGAGGCAATAAAGGGAAAGGGGATGGTAGAGCAAGGCTCATAAGTGGGATCGGATCTATAATGTACATAGTATTGTGAAAATAGATGCCACCGTGCAGTCGTGTACATACCTTGTGGGAAAGGCGACGCCCTAGACATGGAATTATGGCATTCCATTTTACATAAAAATATGTAAATTTTGATTTATAAATGTACAAATGTCAAGTATTCAAAGTGGCACGCTCATTTTGCCTAGAAAGTTCAATGTGGACAATCTCGACCAAAAATAGCAAGTCTCATGCGCGGCAAAAGAGATACATTTAGAGTGCTTACCAAGTGGTAAAATGAGGTTCAATATGAAATTTAAGCCCAATGGTATTTTTCCATAATTCTAGGGAATTTTCCCAGCTTGTTTGACCTTTTTACAAGCAAAAAAGGGTATTTTTGGGCTAAAAATGACAAAAATGGTAAATAATGACCCAAAATTAGAAAAAAAATGGCTCAAAATGCCACATCACTCACGGTGCCACAACTGTGAGAAGTGAGGGAACATTTTAGAACATCAATATCAGCACTATATGCTTGTCTGCGAAGGGATACAAAGCCTGCACCTATGGTATGCTAGTGCAATCCTATGATGTTCCAACCTTGTATTCGAGGCTGTGAGGCCACCAATTAGGGTTTTGCGCTATTCAAATACCTACTTGGGAATGTATAATTAAGTAGTGAAGCTTCCATAAAATGGCTACAACGGAGAATTGAAGCGTTTGTATAGGGTTTTTTATGAGGGCAAAAGAGCACTGCAACAACTGTATATTTGGTAGCAAGGCTACACCAAATCATCACACATATTTGGCATTGAGGCTACACCAAATCATCACACAGACAAGAGTTTTGAGTTGATCTTGGTTCTTTTTTGGATGTAAGCTTTCATGTCTGTAGTTTTTTTTCTTTTTGAGTGTGTTTTTAGCCTCAAATCTTCTATGACTTGCTTGATTTTACTGCGAACTCTCATAGCTAGAGGCCCGATGCTTTTCTAGCCACACTCCACACTTCTTGACACAAGTTTGGTGAACCGATGCAAAATAGGCTAGGGTGAGGGTTAAAAATCTTAATTGAAGGTTTAAAATTTAGTCTTTAAATCTATGGAGCAAGAAGAGCAGCAGGGGGTTTGGTTTGATCTAGTTACAATGCAAATGTTTCAAGCCTTTACAATATTTATGCAACAGCAACAAGCTACAGAAAGGACGGACGAATTTCCTCAACCGAAGCACTTCAATGTGTGGTGAACAAATGACCAATTTAAATGGTAAAGATGTAACAAGGTATCTTTGTGGATATGTAAAGGAGATGGAGCTTCATCGAGAGCCCGAAGTAGAGATGGCACAAAGTTTTGAGCTAGCTATGGTCCTTGAGATCAAAGAGCATGAAAGGGGAACTAGAAATAATCATGGGGCAACATTGGAAGCATTCAAGTTAGCCTTAACAGAAGAGTATTTCATGGAGGACTCTAAAAGGGTGACAAAGAGGATTTTTTAGAGTGGGTAGTTCGGCCAAAAGAGGGAATTTTGCCTACCGAACTACTATGGGAATTTGAACGCCGCTATGATCAACTTTCAAGGACTAAGAAGGCTACCCTAAAATCAGAGCAAACAGAGCTTGTTTCATAGGAAAGAGATTCAAGAGAATCTAGAGTTGTTACTTAAGGATATGGATGCTAAACATGTTTAAAGACCAATTGAATGAGTTCAAAGATGTTGTTTCCCTACTAGCAAAGTGACAACGACAGAGAGACAAGATGATAGTCAATACTACTCACGCCCCAAGTGTTCTTGAGAGTCCCATAAATTCCAATTATTATGGTTCCAAAGAATGACAAATCCATCTTAGACGACATTGTCAAGCAAATGCAAGAATTGAAGTCAAATTTGCAAGGCTAGAAGAAAAGGGCAACCGTTAAGCCAATCTATAGAGCAAAGACCTCAAAACAGGGAAGGATTTGTAAATAGATGCATATGGTGTGATAGTACCAACCATGGAAGGAGGGATTGTGAAGTTTCAAAGATGCTTTGACAAAGGAGCTGTTTTCTTTAAAGATGGCAAGAAACAAGTAAGCTTTTGGTAACAAACTTTGGCAAAGGTGGGATAAAGAAGCTAGTTGAGGACATGGCTATTATCCATGCATTTCAATGGTTGAAATAGCCACTATGGTCTGAATGTGGAGCTATTAGAAAAGAGAGGGTCATTCAATCAAGGTTGGAGAAGAGGAATCTTATGGAATTGAGAGCTATGGTCATGTGCAATAAAATCTCCTATGAAGGGTTAAAATGACTAAAGAGGTTTTGTATGAAGCTGGAGATTGTATTTCACTAGAAATAGATTGGAATGACCCTATAGATTCTTATCAGTGCATGCATACATTGCTAAATGTCAAGCCAATGAGTCTGTTGTTGAAGAGAAATGCAGACGTGAGAATGGGGATGAAGGGCCTTCAAAAAGGGCTACAAGAAGTGGAGGCAAATATGACACTGCTCCTACATC
>NW_028221946.1:0-53361 GCF_014529385.1 Adiantum capillus-veneris | reverse complement strand
TAACCAATATATGAGGTATGAAGTTCATATTGCAAGTAGCCTGATGTGTACATGTGGAGACTTTGATACTTTGGATTGGATTTAACCATAACGTGTTCATCCATTAGAGCAAGCTTTTGAATGAGGATCTGCTTCATGTGTTCAATTGTCATCATTACGAAATAACCAAGGAGTGCAATTGAGTTGCATCCCTTAAATCTCTTGGTCCAGTCATGTAATTGTATTGCATGAATTGTAACTGATCTTTTAATATAGTTTTTTTGAGACATTTAGTATATGCTAAATTCTCCCATTGAGAGAGACTTGTTTACAATACAATGTTTATGTTTTTTAAAGCCCATGAGAACATGGAGGGCAGTATGTGGCTTGTGTTGTCTTGTTTTGCAACTTATTGGTGTCATATAAATAAAGTCTAGAGTACCCTAAATAGAGGACATTGTGTTGAGCCTTGTGGATAAAATCCAAAGCATATTTTTTGACTTTGTACATATTGGTTTGAAGGTTCTATTTTCATCAAAAATTGCACAAAAAGCTCTCTCCATCCACGGTATGGAAAGATTTTTCACTTCAAACATCGCATTAGTGAACGTCTTTGAAAAAGCTCGCTCGTGAGGTTGCTCCATTTCCATCCCCTAGCACATGTGGTAATGAGTAAATGCAAACAATTATGGAATGCTACATTGCCATTAAGGAAAATTAAATTGCACTTGGTGAAATAAATTCATCAAGAGTTTTGGCTTATGGATGAGTCTCTCAATTAATTACCTATGACTAAGGGTTAAAACAATTACTCGAGTACCACCTAAGTTAAGTAGATGATCTAAATGCAAGATTTCCTAATTGTGTTTTTCAGCTTTGATTAGCTAACTAACTCTCACAACTCCAAACAAAGCTCACTGGAGGTTTTTTCATTTCATTTTTTTGGATTTTTCCCCTTTTTTTTCTCACATTTATTCAAAGTCAATTGATGTGTGTGCTTATTTTGTATGCCTGAGGCTTTTTGCTTCTCAAAGAAAAGACCTCACATTGGGAACCTCTAGGGCTCTAGTACCATAGGCAATTCATGTGAATGAGGTACCAAAATCAAGCCAAGATTTATCTTCCAGCTTAAGCTTTTACACTTGTGGAACTTTTGTTTTTTGCTTTCATTTCCTTTGTATTCTCACTAGTGTTCTTTGTTGTTTAAGTGAGCGAGTCTCTCTATGCGTAAAACACTCCTAATGTCTCAAACACTCAAATATTTTTACTAACTAGGACTAGTAGTCAAGTAAATGAGCTAACCTAAAGGCCTCCTAACCTCATGGCTCATCCATAAGACTAAAATCTAGGTCATTTAATTAAGACAAAGATAGATTTATACATCTATAATGCTAGATAACAAAACCAATCAAACCATGGAAAACCACAATCAGCAAATATAAATGCACTCAATCAAACCATGAAAAACCACAATCAGAAAATATAAATGTCCACAAACTTGAAACATGGAAAGTAGTACACCTAGAGATATGTGATACGTCTCCTCCATAGCTATGGAAGCAAGCATGTGATGTTGAAGCTTGAGATATCCATGCTGCATGATGCAAGCTGAAGTCCATCTATGCTACAAAATCATAAAGAAAACACTACCACGAAAGGCATGACAACATATAAATGAAATTTTATTTCCGATATGTAAATAAAAAGAAATCATATACTAAGATCTCATACTTGAATGTCTAGAGGAAAAAAACCCAAAGAGAAAAAAGTGCCTCTAGTATATGTGCATGTATCTAGTGCACCATAGTCAATCTACACAAGTCAAGAGTATAGTGCAACTAGGAGGGATAAGAAAACTCTTTCCAAACAATAAAATCTGCAATATCCTAGCTCTTTGTCTAATGGAAATCAATTGGCTAGCACCTATCTCCATATGGATAGTAGAATTGATAGGACAACTAATGAGTCTAGGGATGACATCAACCTATGACTGTGTGTCAATGTACTCTGTGGTGCAGGATCCCTCAATGGCTGACTCCTGGCTAGCTCTAAGTCAACAATATGGTCAATTGAAATCTCACGTGATCTATGGCTAGTGTCAACCTGTGGTGTGAGAATGAGCTTCATAGCTCAGATCAACATGAGACTAACAACATAGAGTGTACATGTGTTACTCACCATCTCGATACATAGCAAAGTGACACCTTATTGAGTGATTCACCTACACAGCAGCCACATCATATAAATATTTCCATAGAGCCATCTGTTCTTACAGTTACACGACCACATTCCCCGATCATAGAGCTAGTAGATATTACTTGTGAGACACTGTCACATCAGGTTCCTATAGACCATGTTGATGAGACCACATTAGAGGCCACATCATAGATATTAGATCCATCTGATCCTAGTTTAGCCTCTAAACCCCATTGTAGTGCTACTTTAGCAAGGCACATGTAGGATTCTAGCCATAGATCAACTCCTAGAGCTTACAATAGGACTAGACAGGTTTATGTTCCCCTCAAAGAGCATCATGATAGATTTTTGCCTAGTGACAACACACTTGTGTTGATAGCAAGCCATAGAGCACATGATGGTGCATCGCATGGATGGCTAGCTTCTAGACGGTCATTAGAGGCACATCATTTTATGAGGGACATAGACAGGTTTGGGTCACTAGAGGTCGTGTGGTAGCACACTCCACGTTGAGCGCTCATAGTTCTTTTATGCTTTGTAGAGGAGATACATTACAATATAGGCATCTAGTAGAGGGACCACAATAGTATACAAGACGTTCATGACGGTGACAACAGTCCTCTACCACAAGAGAGTCTAGACCTAGAGTTCGACGAGCTAGACATTCATGATCACATGTGAGGAGAGCTCTACCTACATTCATTGAGACATCGGTAAGCTAAGCTCTAGAGCTACATATGGGGGTGGCATAGTCCTAGGAATCTCTCATGGAGGATCACAATCACTCATGGGTCTAGGAGGTGATTTATGACCTGATTGGGCTTGAGCTGTCGTAGATAGTTTAGCTCCGTAATGTGCTTGATTGATCAATGTTCTAGGTGTGTGTCTCAATCTGGTAGTCAACGCATAGATGGCATGATCAGTGCCTCTATATACCCGCTCTTGACAATCTTGATCAAACATGAGAATGACACTCACACTCGGAGGTAGATCGCCAAATGTGCTAGACTCTCGTGTGTACCTACATCCGGAGTGCTCAACATATGTCTACGTCTACTCAAGTCTATACAACTCTACCAATATTGAATGAGTATACGTATCTAGGGACTCGTTGTAAGATAAAGGCTCTATGGTCCGTAAGTCAATCTCAAACATCGGCAAGTATAATGCATCATACTTGTCTCTAAAGGATCTTGGCATGCTTGGGCTAGGCATAACTTGCACTAGTCGATGTGTGAGAGGATCCTAAACAAAGCACTTGAGTTTTCCAAAGAAAATCGAGCGGCTCAAATCATGAAATATAGACAATCCCATCCTCTCACCACACAAGATTAGCATGGGTCTATTTGTCTGCATAGTAGTGGCTGGCCAGTGTAGCTCATCTCTCGTTGTAGAACTTGTGACACTCATCAAAACTATAGCCTTATGTGACACAAATCTATCATGGTCATGTAGGTGAGGCATCTCCTTGAATGTAGGCTTCAATGGAACATCTACCTCTATGATAGGTGCACTAGAATCATCAATAAGTGTAGACTCTGGCATGCTTTCTCTCTGTACTAGATGGATACTCATCTTTTCGTGTAGGAGCTATCTCACTAGGCTATACCTCCTCTGTAGGACAAGTAGAAACCTCTAAAATAGTCACTCTAGGTGGATTTAGGGTAGTGCTCTCTGGTGTATTCGTCTTTTCATCAATCTAGGCATTCATCTCCTTCATCTCAATCACTCTAGACCTCAAATTGTTAAGTGTGCTCTGACTGACGGAGATTTGGGAGGTGACATGGTAGGGGAAGTTTGTCGAGCAAGTGTTTGTGGACTCTATGTGAACACTATAGAATCCTGGCCATGCCATGGAGAATAGGGTAATCCAATCATCAAAGAATATCGGGCTCCATCTGTGTCACTCTAAATCCTATCACGAGGGTCTCCAACAAGATATTCCATCATGCTCATGGTTGGCTCAAAACGTCCTAAGGTCTTCTCTCGTCGATATCTACGTCCACAACCATCAACATAGGTCATTGTGTGCTCCAGTCTATGTAACTACACTATCCTAGTATGTACCTGGGTGTTTAAAAACTCATCGGGATGTTCTTTTTCCACAACATTGTATGGGATGATCGACATGGACATGTATGTGTCGTGAGCTCATCAATAAGGGTCTCAGTCAATGTGATCCAATCTATGTAATTGCACTATCCTAGGAGGTACCTGGGTGTTTAAACAATCGTTGAGGTGTGCTTTGTCCACAACATCGTATGGACTGATCGGCAGGGACATGTATGTGCTCGCGAGCTCATCAATAAAGATATCAGTCAAACCAAGGTGATGTCTCTGAACTCTGACTACCTACCGTATCAAAGGGTCAATGTCATCCAAGAAGGCGTCTCTAGTGTAAGAATGTCCAACAAGGTCAACAAACCAAGGCATGGCTCCTCTATAGCCTAAGAAATGTAGCATAAGCTCAATATGGTTATCTCTGCTCATCATGTCAACTCTATCATGAGGTGGATCTGTGTGGTGTCTCTAAGCGGTGATACATGTCTCTTCATCGTATCTAATGCATGTCATCTAGTAAGAACAATGTTTCGTGTGCTCACAATCTGTGGTGTGGTCTTTGGTGCAGTCTCTACAGCCTCTCTAGTATGTGCACTAGTCATAACAGCCTGGGATGTGGCTGTATTTACTCTGACAGTGCATTGGTAAGGCTCTTTCTCTTGCACTCTATATAACAACATATATATAGCCCCATCGTAAACGCTCCTATAGGTACCTCGTAAGGAACCTAGTGGGATAGCACTGACTGTATCGTACCTCCAAATCTGGCTCTAGTGCTTATGTACATCCTCTAATCCCATTAGCATAAAAGGGTCCACCGTCAAACAAGTACAAAGACATAATTTGTGAAGGCTCAAGGGTGTTTGGGCGATCCTCACGAAGGGCTAACATGAAACTTTATGGAATATCCTCCATCGTATGTCTATATTGTGTACCAAAACCATCAAGAATGTGATTTGGCAAGGTTGGGTGTGCTCGGGCTTTAAGCACTTGGAAACTAGGTGTTTTTGACGATCGAGGCTGAAGCTGGCTATAACTTTGCTGGGTGTCTATATGTGTGTATATAGTCAATCCACTAACTCACCATAAATCCACAATAATCTATCAAACAAGGCCTCTGATCCATGATTGCCAAAAATCTATCAACTTAGGTCAAATCTGGTGCCAAGGAGGTGAATAAGCAAGTTCACTAGCTAGGGTGGGTAATCTGGCAATCGAAAGCTATCCAAGTGCTAATCTAGGATCATTGCGTGTGAACAAGCTCTAAGAATCATCTCTCAGCCCAAGTCGTGGTAAAAAATTAATCAACGGACCAAATTCCACTCCAATCGTGTGCAAGCGTGTGATCAATCGCTAAAGCTAGGCCAAGATCTCGCATGTGAATGGGCTCTATCTAGCGTGATCTAGTCAATATCAAGGCCACAAACAAATCTCTACAACAAATCAAGGACAAATGTGGCCAAGTGTGGAATCTGATGTCAATCAAGCCAAAATGGAATAATGCACGTGAACTGGCTCTAAAGCTAGTCAACTCGTCAAATGTGGAACAAAGTCATAATGCGTGTAAGAACAGGGTTTATACGTGCGATCTGGCTCAAATCTGGTCAAATTGGGCGTAGTCAGACAACATCAAACAAAATCTGATAAAATTTGACTCTCCAAGCTTATCTAGTATTAATGTGCATAACTGTGTGTTAATGCGTTGCATGTGGGAAGCTGGAAGAAGGAACATGAGAAAAAAGGAATTTTTTTTATTTTTATGGCTTTTTAAATAAAATAGAAATATACACAAAGAATAACAAACAAACAAATGAAAATAAAAAATAAAAAATAAAAAATTTTGAAAAGGAAAAGAAAAAGTACTCAAAAGAAAAAAAAGAGAAAAACAAATGCATCTTTTTTTGTTTTTATAAGTTTAATTTTGTTTTTTGTGATTTTTTTGAATTTGTATTGATTGTTGTCTTTTTTGTAAATTTTGGGATATTTTGATTTTTTTCTAAGATCTATTTAAGATTTCTATTTTTGGTGAATTTTTATTTTTTTCGAAAGGTTTTTTGGTGATTTACTTGGGTTTTTATATGATTTTTCTCTGTAATTTGTTTCTTTTTTTGAAAATTTTAGCTCTTTTTGAATATATGGATTTTTTGGTAAACTTTAAATCTTTTTCTCTTTTTTTGGGTTTTTAATTGCTTTTTGGTTTCTACTGTTTTTTTTGTTATTATTTTTTGGGTGGTTTTTTAGATTTTTATATTGTTTTTAAAAAATGAAAGTAATATGTAATTTGAAACAAAATAAAATTGGAATGAGATAAAATCAAAGTGAAATAAAACTCAAATAGAAATCAAATTAATGAACAAATGAAATAAAATGAGAAATTTAAATAAAGTTTTAAAAAAAACAAAGTGAACACTTAAAAAAATCAAAACTTGCAGGGTGCACATGGTAAAAGTAATATCGGGAAAAAAGAGGATTCATGGGGCCAACATGTGGGCGAAAAACGCAAGACTCCGGCTGAGAGAGAGAGAGAGAGAGAGAGAGAGAGAGAGAGAGAGAGAGAGAGAGAGAGAGAGAGAGAGAGAGAGAGAGAGAGAGAGAGAGAGAGAGAGTATATATGTCCGCATGATGTGTGTGTGTGTGTGTGTGTGTGTGTGTGTGTGTGTGTGTGTGTGTCTCTATGTGGGTTGTGTGCGTGTATATGATTGTGGGGTGTGTGTGTGTGTGTGTGTGTGTATGTTATTATTTATTTTTTGTTTCTTTTTTTTGTTTTCATAAATAATTGTTTTTGTTTTTACATTTTTTTATTTTTGTGGTTTTGTTTTTTTAATCTCTTATTTATTTCTTTTGTTTCTTTTTTAAAATATTTCTTTAATTTGTTTGAAAATGTTGTTTGGGGGAGGTGGGATTTTCTTTTTGTATGATCTTTTTTTGGGGAGAAATAAATCAAAAGCACAAAAAAGAAGATTTATAAAATTTTTAAAAAAATTAGACAGTAAAAAAACCATGAAAAAATCTCATAAAATGTGCAAAAAATAAAAAAAAATAGCAAGAAGAGCGGAAATGGGTGCATGTTATGTGGGATGTGTGTGGTGGATTTTATTAAAAAAAACCAAAAATCACAAATAGTGCAAAAAGTAAAAAACAATTGCTCAGGGTTCAAAAAATGCGCTAAAACTTTCAAAAAATGTCAATAATAGCTATAATTCATCGATTTGCAATGCACATTTTAGATCCATGTCAAAAAAAATTCAATTTTTAATCAATTTTGATTAAAAAAAAATAGCCATTTTAAACAATAAATTAGCAAAAAATGCCAAAAAGTCACAAAAAATATCCAAACAATTTCTACAAAATATGTAGCCAAATCAATTTAAATTGTAGCACTTATCAATGTAATCACTCTATTCAATGAATCATGCATCAAATTGCTAATCAAAATTGAATGATTTTGGACCGATTTTACTATTTTTGATTCAATTTTGACCAAAAATTAGTCTAATTAATGGTCTAATTAGGATTTTTCAACGTTTGAATCAATTTTGACCAAAAATTAGTCTAATTAATGGTCTAATTAGGATTTTTCAACGTTTGAATCAATACATTTTTCACATAAATTCACTCATTCAAATAAATTTTCTAGTGTGTAAATTGTACATTAACTTAACATGATTACACACACAAATTCTAACACAATTTGAACGACAATTTGAACATATCCCATAAGTGAATCATAACCGCAAATATTCAATTGCTTCACATCACTTGATTGGCACCAAAATTGCCATATATTTGCACTCAAATGTGTCTACTATGCCTACACATAGGCACACACTAACGCACATAAAATTGCACCAATTTTGATTCACGTAATTTACATGCACATAAATAAGGACATGAGTGGGTTAGTCGCACTTTAATTATTAGTTACTTAGTGAATAATTAGTGGAAAAGAGAGAAAAACATGAAAAATACACACAATCTCTTCACAAAATCTCATCAGAAATCAGCCATTCATCATCACCAATACCTAATGTATAGCCTAAACTACTCTATTTGGTGATTCATAACTCTTCTACACACTAACGGCTTCGCTAACTTAGGCGATCGATCTTGATAACGGCAACAAATGTTGGGGGGTTGTAGCATAGCTCAATCCATTGACATAATGTCAATCTGATGGATCAAAACCCGGCTAGTGCATGGAGGCATGGAGTCAAGAGAACGTGTAAGAAGAGAATCCTAATCAAGAGCGAGAAGAAGAAGGAAATGCAGTGCTAATAGAGGGTGCTACTCAATGCCTACTCTCTAATCTATGTTGATCTCACCAATCAAGAGGACAATGGTGCACACTCTCATTAATCACTCACACATATAGATCAAACTTAATGAGCTCACAAATCAGGTGAAAGAGAAGAGAAATGAGAGCAAGAAGCAATAATTAGAGACTAATTGATACTTAATCACACACTATTAACACAAATGACGAAGAGAGAGAAGAACAAGAGCACTTAGCTTTCTAGTGCATGCCATAGAAAGTGTGGAAGCACAAGAGTAAGGTCCACTACAAGCATCATCATCTCTACCTTCTTTACAAGCTTTCCATGAAAGCTCTACTCTCAAGAGGATAAGGGAAAAAGTGACATTTCAGTTTTATAACTAGGGCATTCAAAATTTTCAACAACACCATTTTTTTGAGGAGTATACGACACTGTACATTGTTGGTTTATCCCCTGACTAGCCAAAAAGGCATTAAACTCATGAGACATATACTCTCCCCCTCGATATGAACGGAGGGTGCCCATAGTACATTTAGAGACATTTTTAGCCATAGCCAATAAATTCTTGAAGCACATAAACACTTCGGACTTATGTTTAAGCGGATACACCCGTTCATGCCTAGAGTAATCATCAATGAAAGTCACGAAGTAAAGGTAATTGCCTAAGGACAAAGTCTGCATAGGCCCACAAACATCACTATGCACAAGTTGTAATCTGCATGTAGCACTAAATGAACCATCCTTTGAAAACTTCGAATGTTGTGTCTTACCCAAAATACAGCCTTCACAAACATGCTTCACAGGTGCTTCAAGAGGCGACAAAGAAGCAACCATATTAGATTTTTGCAAACGCAACAAACTGACAAAATTTAGATGTCAAAACGTGCATGCCAAAGTTTTGCATTTGAAACAGCCTTTGAATCCACAAATGCATTTGCAAAATTCTGCCCACACCTATCATACGAAGTGAGCTTATACAACCCATGACATAAAATGCCAGATTCAACAATTTCTGAGATCATGAACTGTACATTTGGCATTCACAAATTTCACAACAAGATTAAGTCTAGCAAGTGCAGATACAAACAAAAGGTTCTTTTTGATCCCAAGTACATAAAGTGCATCAAAAGTGTGAAAGAGCTGCCATTGGCAGTAGTCAACAAAATCTTTCCAACACCCTTGACCTGATAAAAGGCATTGTTGGCACAAGTGACTATATTCTCATGAGGGCCTTGAGAGAGGTAAACAAGTTACGATGTATTGTACTCACAATTGGTATAAGAGTGCATGGTGATCATGGAGAGAATGGCGATGTCGAGAGGTTTGAGGCGGTAGCTTGCTCGCTCTTGGTGGTAGAGAGATCAAGAAATCTTGGAAGCTTTGTGAGAATGCAATGGGAGCTTGTGAGCTCAGTTGAAAGTGGTGTATGCTCTTTTGGAAGCTCAGAAAGGAGTGCGAAAAAGAGAGTGTGTAAGTGAAGGTGTTGTGTGCACAACAACACTATTTTCAGATTTGTTTTTCTCCTTGTAGAATGTAGATCTAAAAATTCTATCTAAAGATGCCCCTCCGGTTTGACGTGGTCTACAACTTTGCAAAAGAAACTTCTTGATAATTCATCACCATTTTGCTAATATTCAACTCAAACTGACTTTATACAAAAAAATCAAGTTTTTTGTTTTCGCATAGTGTGCGAGTTTGATATACTTTTGGAAGCACAACAGGTGCTCGAAGTTAGGTGCATAAATTATGAGCTAAGGATGCAATTTGAGCTTGTGCAAAGCTTGTGATTTAAGGATTGTTTGGTAGATTTGGGCAACAAAGCACGGAGGCGTTTGCACACCATCGAAGCAGTCTCTTGAGAGACACCGTTTTCCGAGCACACATGTGGAGCTTCTTTCACAGGTTTTAACACGATGCTTTGGCAAAAATTTTGGGTTTCGGTTCATGGTCTTTGCGAATTAAGCGTACACTTGGCCAACAGTGTGACATTGTGACATAGACCCGGACTCTGTCCCCATCAAAGTTGGGAGTCGGAGGGCTACAAATCTCCAAAGTGGAATTCATGCTTGCAACCGTTGGCAGATGTTGGATCGATCAACATGCGGAATGTCACGGGCCACACATAGTCTGTACGCCAATCCATTACCTCCAATTGAGCATGCAGAATCGAAAACACATGAAATTTGGACACGTCAACCCTGGAATCACTTGCCTGCCTGCTTGGGTCTGATTTGTTGAGCCGGTAGCCCTCCTCCCCCCGATCATTGACGGCAAGGAATGGTCACAAAGTGACCATTTTCCACAATACAAGCTCGCATGTACATTATGGGGAATATTCGGACCATTCCCTACACCGTCGCTTCATTTCCGCCACAAGAGGTCTTGAGTTCAAACCTCGTCGGATAGAGCGTTGAGTGTCCCTTTCCTTTCTGTTCCGCGCGCACAGTCTTGACCCTTCGTCTCGCACTCGCCCACATACATCATGCAAACAGAGAGCGAGAGCGAGGATTATGTCGAGCAGCGCAGGCAATGGACCCAAGAGCAGAACAGGTTAAAAGGGCAGCTCCTGCTTCACGACGACTTCCCATGGAAGTTAAGCCCTCCTTTGTCAGATCCACATCAACCTCTGTGTTTGGTGGGTGGGGTTGATCTAAGCTTTTGCAAGCACGATCTTACAGTGGGCTGTGGGGCTCTTGTTGTTCTCAACATAAATACTATGAACGTGATCTATGAGGATTTCGCGGTCACGCATCTGCGCATGCCTTACATACCAGGTTTCCTGGCTTTCAGAGAGAGCCCTGTCTTGCTGGCACTCCTTGAGAAGTTATCCAGGAAGCATGTGGACATGTATCCACAAGTTCTCATGGTTGATGGCAATGGCATTCTCCATCCT
The DNA here is from genome assembly GCF_014529385.1 of Adiantum capillus-veneris. Lineage (NCBI taxonomy): Eukaryota > Viridiplantae > Streptophyta > Polypodiopsida > Polypodiales > Pteridaceae > Adiantum > Adiantum capillus-veneris. The sequence goes on along the minus strand of NW_028221946.1, from coordinate 41,958 downwards.
CGCGGTTTTGGGCTTGCCAGTCATCTTGGAGTATTGGCAAACATCCCAACCATTGGCGTTGCAAAGAACCTTTACCACGTGGACGGCCTTTGCAGACAAGACCTTCGCATGGGCCATGACATCACAGACGCCTCCACCCCTCTGGTCGGCAATTCAGGCCAAGTTTTGGGCATGGCTCTCAGAAGCCATCCAGATTGCACGAAGCCCATTTTTGTTTCGGTTGGTCATCGAATTTCATTAGGAACTGCTGTGAGCGTGGTGCAAAAGTGCTGCAAGTATCGGATTCCCGAACCTGTAAGGCAGGCTGATATACGCTCTCGGAAGCAGATAAAGGTCATAACGGTCTCTTCAGATATGTAATTCGTTCTTGTACTTTGTAAAATACATTTGTGATATCTGTCTGCATTTTTGCAGTAGTGTGCAAATATCTTGAGTTTATTTGCACTATTTCAAGGTAATAACAGATAATCTTCTCGGGCCGGGGCACTCATAGTGGAGGCAAAGAACATTGCAATCCTAGTGTGAATTGGCTTCTCTAGCTTGAACATTAGGGGGGCTGCTAAAGGGTAGCATGTCATGAAGTCCATACCTACCAAGAACTACCTTTTTTGTCCAGCATTTTAAGGAAAATATGAGAACCCTTGGTGTTGAAGAAGCAGGGATTACCTTTCAATGAAGGCAATGAACAAGGTGATCCGTGGGGTGCATCCATTCTTGCAATACACAAGGTTTCAACGAATATTATATCTTTTAGCGTATTTTATTAGGGACTTCAGGGTTGTTTAGTCAAGGTCGCTTTACTATGATGGAAGGTGCCATGAAACCTCGATGGTTTGGAATTTGTAGTGAATTTCTTCACGTAGTGATGGCCGTCATTAGTTCAGCTGAATACCCCTTGTGTGGACAGTTGTGGACTCTCATAAGGCTTGCGTAGTGATGGCCATCATTATATATACAGTAGCTTCTGTGGACACTTGTGGACTCTCATAAGGCTTGCCTAGGGCTAAAGAGGATCTCATTCGGGTGTCTCTGATGTACAACCTTCGGTCTGCTCTTTTAGACTTTATGAACTGAAAAAACACTCTCTTACTCTTTACCGCTAGTTTCAGGTAACTATCTGCCAGAAACAATCAATCAGTTACTAGGGTTATTTAAGAATTCTTGCTTGTGATTAAGATTGAGGGAGGCTATAAATCATGAAACTTAATGAAGCCCAATTGCAGGTCACTTCCGCGGTTCCATCTATTCGTGTGACTTTTGATGAACACGCTTCTCCATAGAAAAGGGAGTCTTATCTCGATTAATAGCAATTTATTGAAAGATGAGTCGCCTGTCATGGACATTTAAGAGGATCAAGATAACATGCATGGCCGTGAGGAATGCTTCAATGCTCGAAATGAATGAAGAGGTGAAGTGTTATAGAGGAATGGTGTATGATGAAGCTCACTAAGGCATCGTTGTCCGGGCTCTCCAAACAGTGGCTTCCTAGCTAAATCAAAACGAATCTTTCTTGAAAAGTCGAAAAAATTCTAGACGTAGATCCCATTGATGAAGCACAAGCTAATATCTTCAAAAAGTTATCATGAGTGGTGGGCTTGCCTCAAGGTGCAAGGAAGAGAGCCGAAATGCAAATCTAATATTACGGAGGAATTCTTGAACAAGTAGGCAAGGTTGGTGTCTTTAGCATCTAGTTGCGCTTATGGATTTTCATCACAAACCCACTAATTTTAGAAGCTTTGATTTCTCTTAAAGTAACAATGTTCCTTTGTCACTTTGAGGTTATAGGTCACTCTGAAACGAAGAAAACTTTTTATCTTTGACATGAGACCATCAAATGACAGAGATATGACAGAGATAGAAGACAATGATTTGGCTGCTCTTTCATTGTGCCAGGAGCAACTATGAGAAAGAAGAGAAGAAGTTTAGTAAGGTCTCAACAAACTATTTCACAGATGGATAATTGATATGATAGGGTTGTGAGAAAGGATGCTATAAGGTGTGGGTGGTAGGGCATAAATGGCATGCTTGCTCTCACATGCATTAAAAGAACAAATTTGCAATTTGCAATTTCTTTTGCATGGTCTAAGGCATTAATCATGAAAATTTTATCCCTCTAACTAGTAAACGTATTGAGCTTTTTGAAGACCCCCTTTCCCACACTTATGTGGTGCAAAGGTCTGCCCCTAGTAATGTCTACTTCTAAACCTATACGTAGAGAGGGTACGATCTATGTTTCAATGGAGAGGGGAGGAGGAAGGAGAAGAGATAGAGATGTATAAGAAGGAGAGGGACATATAATCTTTGTATGAAGTCTATCAATAAAGAGTTTCATGAATACACTAGATGTCAACATTGCTTGCATAATATATATAATTCCCATGCGATATCTATCACGTGGACATGGCTCTGTGTGCCATGTGGGCATGCTTCATCGACTTTGTCATAATAATCAATATCTAATTCTCCTAAATGATTTTCTCATGTTAAACTGATCATTTAATATGGGGAAGTGCCAAGGGAGAAAAAGCTAGAATATTGGTTAAGCTAGCAGGCCGGCCACAGTAGGGATCCAAAGGGGGGGCCATCTGAAAAGAGCCATATGCAACAATGGGCTTAAAAGACCCTAAGGTTCAGCCCATTAAGACTTCCAAAATGCTAAGGTTCCAAAATTCAAAGGTTGTGTCCAAAGGTCAAACATTGGGGGAATTGGATGCTTTGTGTGAGTCCCAAAAGTCTTTGGCAATCCCTACATAGGAGGGGGCGAGCCTTGCAAGTAGGAGATGAGAGAGAAACTCACACACACACACACACACACACACACAATCTCCCTTTACACAAAGGGAATGAGGGACACATGTCAGTTCCCTAGCCCAGATGTCCACAAGGTGTACCCATTTCCTATTGGATGGCCTTGGAGGTGGACCAATGAGAGTTAGGCTAGAGTAAATCTAGTTTAATTAATTAAAAAACACTTAATAAAAGAACCAATAAGAATTAAGCTCTCTAGAAGACTATTGGACAGTCTCCTAAGGGGACCAATGAGCATTCATCAGCCCAATGGCTTGTCTGATTCCTATTGGCCAGGAGGCAAAGGGGTCCAATGAGAGTTTAGTTGAATGAAATAATTACCTAAAGCTCTCACAAAAGGGGAAAGGGAGACACATGTCAACAGACCATCACTTATGCTGCTTAATTACCATTGGCTAAGCCTGGGGAGGTCCAATAGGATGCTAACAAGAGCAAATAGCAAGAGGGGTCGACCAAGAGAGAGAGGGGGCTGATTTTTCAAAGGCATTATCACCTACACACTCACACTGGCTCATGGTGAAGTAAAGAAGACTCTCTCTCCTTCTCAAGCTTTAATGGAAAGCTTATCACCTACTCCAAGCTTGTGAGAAGGGAGGCCTACACCAACAACTCTTGGCTTTGTGATGCAAATCCAACCAAGAGCCAAGCTTCAATGCATGCTCATCTCCTCTACCATGCTAATTCCTAAGCTAAGCGATGCTAATATGAGTGATTATGTGAGGAGATGTACATCTTTCTCGTAAGAATACTTCTTCTTCCTCTCAACCTACTCTCATACCCCGCGAGCGCTCACCATCTTCGAAGGTGTGTGAGGTCTTGGGCCTGAGACCGTGAGGGAATTGATGTTGTGTTTGATAAGTGTTTTGCGTAGTGCATGACCTTTCCATCTTCATTGCACTAGCTAGTATTGAAGGAACACAAGAAATTGTATTGTAAAATGTCTCTCTTGATGGGAGAAACCATAATACAGAGCCTTTTGGAGGGGGGATGTAACAAACTTGGACACTCCAAGTCAAGAATCAACCGCGACAGCACCAAATAACCACTTCAAAACAATTCACAGATCACAATAGATTTGCACTGGCCCGGCGGAGTTCCGTGCCTAGAGATATTGGCCCCAAAGACTGGCGCCCCTTTCGGTATTTCTTTTTGTATTAATCAATCATCAAAGTACAAGAGAGCGGTTAGGGTTTCACTCTCAGACTCTGCGTCCAGATGCTCTGAGAAGTGAGGCCCTCACCACTAATTTAAAGGTTACAAGGGATGCCCAAAAGCAGAGCCCCAAAAGCTTTTAAAATCAAAAGCATCAGTTCTCTCTCTCTCTTAGAGAATCTTTTCTCTTTTTTTTTTATAAAAAAAAATCAAAAGCAAAATTCGCGTCGCTCATCATTTTCCAAAAAAATAAAAATAAAAAAAATTTAATAATCCGCCTCCGCGATTTCCGGAATTTAGGGTTTTTGGCAAAAATTAGGGTTTGCAGGAATTTTAGGGTTTCTGGCAGAAATTAGGGTTTCTGCTGTCCGCCACATCATCACTTTGTGACATACCCCCCTCTTGAAAGCATTGTAATCGACCGCGATTACGCCTGCAAAACCGACAAAAGCCATAAACCGTTTTAGCAGACACTGACTGTTAGTACCTACGTACTAGGAACACACATCTAGCACATGTACAAAATCGACAGTCACATCACACGACATCACAGGACATCACCAGACATCACAGGACATCACATGACATTCAACATTCATTCGGATCTTAGACCATGATTTATTGGCAATGTAGCTAGCAATCACATCTAGGTCCAATCGGGACCTCATCGATGTCCGATTGACTAACCCCTATTGCAACCATGTCTATTCGAGATCAATCAGACCAAAATGCTGCAGTCATTTCGGCTATCAGTTCCTGCACTCACAAGAAGTCGAGAACAAATCAGTATCATAATCAGGAATTCCATTTCATAAAGTCATCCAGCAGAATACTGTCAGCTCTCAGTATCCCTGAAGCTCAAAGAGACATCAATGACTTTAGTATCAAAATCGAGGCATCTGTTGACAAAGGAGTGGAGTAACTCCCCTCTTGTGCATCCCACTGCACCAGATCTTCAGCCAACCTGAATTCTGGGTTCCATTTGGAGTAGACTATGCTAAACCAAAAGCATCGAGGTAAAGTTTCACAAGCTGAGGAGTATCTGCTAGGTCCTCCTCCTCCATCCACTTCGCATCAAGTGCAGGATAATTCTTGAACTTAACCAAGAACCGCCTTCGAACTTTACCCTTATTCTTCGTATCATTATGTGCCAAAATCTGTTCAGGAACAAGGATCTCCTCGTTTTCTTCCACTTCGGGTTGCTCATCAGGCTCCCCATCATCAGGCACATCACCCTTAACAGGGTTCAAGAGACTCACATGCAATGCATTATGAATCCTCCAAGTATCTGGCAGGTCCAATCGGAAGGAGACATCATTTATCTTGTCAGTAATCTGGAAAGGTCCGTAGTATCACATACTAAGCTTTGGAAAAAGCCTCTCCTTTCCCTTTTTCTTTCTTAGGCGTGCCTTCTCAAAAGTAAGAGCACCCAATCATCCTCCTTCAGTTTCCAGTCGCGACGATGGCGATCCGCTGCCTTTTTCTGTCGTTCTTGAGACTTCTGTAAAGTCTCGCGAACCTTGGCAAAAGCCGTATCCAAATCTCGCGAATATTCATCCGCTTCAAATTTCTAATCTTTCGTGCTCAGGAAGGATGGAACCTTCGCAGCAGTTTCAACAATCTCTCATGGCGTCTTCCCCGTCGAAGAGTGTATCGTGTTATTGTAGGCAAATTCCACCAAAGGTAAGTTCTTTTCCCATTGAGTCTTCTGATGCGAGATACAAGACTTCAATAAATCTAAAATCACTGAATTGGCAATCTCAGATTGCCCGTCAGTCTGCAAGTGGAACGATGACGAGAACTGCAACCGCGTGCCAATGTTTTCCCAAATTGCCTTCCAAAACAAACTCATAAATCTGGGGTCTCTGTCGGAGACAATCGTCTCAGGCGTGCCATGTAATCGGAAAATCATCGTGATCATTCTGTATTCTCGGGAGATCAAAAAAAATGAAATCCATTTCAATACTTTCCCAGGGGCGGGTGGGTATGGGTAAAGGCTGTAACAATCCCTGTGCTTTATGCCTGTCAAACTTGACCTTCTGGCATACCAAGCAACTGCGCACAAACTCTTCCACATCCTTCTTCAGTCTCCGCCAAAAGAAATCTCTCTCTACCCCTTTCATGGTGGTAGCAATGCCGCGGTGACCCGTAAAAGGTGGACAGTGGCAATCAGTCATAACCTTTTCCCTCAACGGCTGTGTAACGCACAACATAGTCTTTTTCATCAAGTAGCCTTCCCGAAGGGTGTATCCAGCTACTGTCTCCCCATCCCATATCCGTGTGAAAATATCTGCAAAACCTGTATCTGTGGCATACTGATCGACCATATCCTCGAAGCTCCTATGATGTATCGCGGAAATAGCCAGAACCAACGATTTCCGAGACAAAGCTGCCACCACATTCTTCTGTCCCTGCACATGGACAATCTGGAAGTGGAACTGTGACAAGATGTTCACCCACCGCATCTGCTTTTCCGAAAGCTGCTTCTGTGACAAGAAGTAGCGCAAACTCTGATGGTTTGTAAAGACAGTAAAATCCGCTCCGAGTAGGTAATGCCGCCACTGAGTAAGAGCATGGATAACCGCCAAAAGCTCTTTCCCATAGATCTGTGTTGTCATCTCCGGCCTAGAGAACAAACGGCTCTCGTAAGCTATGACATGGCCTTCTTGCATCAAGACCGTACCCAGACTACGACCACAAGTATCACAAAATACTTCAAATGACTTCTGCAAGTCCGGCAAAGTCAAAATAGGTCCCGTAGTCAATTTCTCTTTCAATGTCCGAAAGGTAGTCACCTCTGTGGGTCCCCACGAAAAAGGTACTCCTTTCTGTGTCAAGGTATGCAAAGGGGAAGCAACCTCTGCAAACTTTCGTATGAACCGCCTGTAGTATGAACATAGTCCCAAGAAGCTTCTAACTTCATGGACATTCCTCAAATCGGGCCAATCACGGATAGTCTCTATCTTGGCCGGGTCCATTTGCACTCCTGTTGTGTTGCTGACACAATGTGTCCCAAAAAGTGTATCCATGGTAGGAAAAAATTCACTTTTCTTTGCATTAATCACTAGCGTGTGATCTCGTAATGCCTAAAAGACTTGAAGCAGATGATCTCTGTGTTCTGCCTCATTCTTCGAGAAAACAATGATGTCGTCAAAGAAAGTGCCAACAAATAGCCTGTACTCTCGAAAAATCCTGTCCATCATCCGGTTAAATGTCGCAGGAGCATTGGTTAAGCCAAAAGGCATCACCAAAAACTCAAATAACCCAAAAGTCGTCCGAAAAGCTGTCTTGTAGACATCTCCTGGCGCTATCCTGATCTGATGATATCCACTCTTCAAGTCAATCCTGCTAAAGCACGAGGATCCCTGTAACCTGTCGAGTATATCATCGATCCTAGGAATCGGAAATCTGTTCTTGATGGTGATTTCGTTGAGAGTGCTATAATCGATGCACATTCTCCAAGATCTGTCTTTCTTCAAAATCAACAACACTGGAGAGCAATATGGTGAAGTACTAAGCTGGACAAGACCCTTTTCCAAGAGGTCTTTCACTGAGTTCATAATCTTTTCATTCTGTACTCGGCTCACACAATAAGGTGGCCAATTCGGTGGTGTGCTTCCAGATATCAGATCAATGGTATGATCTTCAGGCCCTCTCAAAAGCAATCGGCATGAGCGTGGAGAAAAAAAATCTTGGCGTTCTTTTCTTCAGGTCAAAACATATTCAACTTTTATCCATGGTTCAGTTCTCCCAAAAGAATGAGTAAGAAAACTGAAGTTCATCAAGTACAATCTCTAAGCCCTTCATTTATCAAAGTCGCTTTCTCGGCCCGATAGTCAACCACGGCGTAGTTCTTGTGGTACCAAGGGATCCCGAGTAGAACGTCACTCACGTGCCCTGAACACCCCTGTCATTGCAAACGAAGTTTGCCAATGCTCGGTGTAATGGCAACATCCCATCCGGGTGCCAGTCGAACTACCTCCGCCAGTGGCGTCAGTCTGTCGGGCGCAGTTCCAAATCGAGCCGCCAATTCCAAGTGAAAAGAAGTTGGCCTTGGCTCCTTCAAAAGAGCTTCTTGATCCTTCACTTTGCCCCAAAAAAAAACGGCAAAGTTTGTACTTTCATTCATTTGATTCGGTGCAAGTCCCACGCCATGTGGTACCAGTTCTGCTTTTCTATCTGCCTTTCCTGCCACATTCCTCAGCTGCTCTCGAACTCTCAGACCTGTCGTCGTCTTTATCATTCTGTTCTTTATGTGCCTTATCAGGGCACTTTGCGGAAATATGTCCATGTTTCCCGCATCCAAAGCACTTCCCCTCTCTGATGAAGCGAGCTCTCTCCTCAGGAGTAAGCTTGGGTCGTGCATCCTTTTTTTTTCTCTGGGTTGCTCTTTTTCATTCTACTTTCATTCCCAGAAGTCTGTTTGGCTCGTTGTGTCATGGCCTCATCTGTGGGGTAGGTCAGACTGCCAGAGTGAATGGCAAAGCCCCGCTTCGCATGACTCATCAACTCCTGAATAGAAGCTGACTTCTGTTCCAAGCAGTGATCTCGGATCTCTGTAGGTAGACCCAAGGTAAACCGCTCAATCTGTTCTCTGAATGAAGAGGCGGGTAGAAAAGAGCTCCAGAATCTTTCACAATAAGAATTCACTGTATCGCTCTTGGTCATCCGGAGATGGTTCCAAGCAGCTCGTATATCTCGCTCAAACTCTTGAGTCAACCAAGAAGAAATAAAAAGCCTCTTGAATTTCAGCCATGTAACTGGCACAGTCTTGCTTAATAGAAGTATGGACCACCAAGTACGAGCATTCCCCTCAGAGTAAGAGGCAGCTCTCCGAATCTTGGAGTGCTCTGAATAGCGTCCTCCCGCGAAAGCGATGTCAAACTGCTGTATAAGAGACAAAGCCTTCGAAGCATCTGAGTATCCTGAAAAGTATCAAACTTGATCGAGTGGCCACCTTCCTTAATTTCTCGGACTTTCTTGCTGTTATCTTCGAGAAAGTCATACTGGTTGGCTTTGTAAAAATTCTTCTTGTTCGCATAAAACTTTCCGTCATCGGAATCTGAGCTGTCTGTAGACGAGTCCTCAGTAGAACTGTCAGTCTCTGGGCGAGATGTAGCCTTCTTTGCCTTTTTCTTGCCCGTTCCGAAGCTTTGTGTCTTGCTTCGCTTTTTGCTTTTTTTCTGTCTTCTTCGCTCTAATCCGAGGAGCTAGAAGAACTGTCAGAAGAAGAAGAAGAAGAACTGGGTACTCCTTCAAATCGAACACGCTTCTTCCGTTTCTTTGCTTTGTCGAATGTCGACTGACGACCCAAATATCCCGGGAAGTCAGTACCTTTGTTCTGCTTTTTGCCGTGCTTTTTGCCTTTCTTTTGCACGTCGAAAAGCTGAGCAATCCGTGCATCAACCACGTTCTCCAGTTCCTTCTCCGTATATTTCTTGGAGGTAGAAGGTTTCTTGAGAGCGGGTTTCGGGAGTGGTGTTGTGGTTCTCTGCCACTCCATCTGTACCTCTTTCAAAGAGGTCTGGTTCATATATTTTACCATCTTCGGGTCCTTGGCAAAATTGAGCATCATCTTTGTTGCATCGCCAATCAATTGACGACGCTCCATCTCTGTTTGCTCCGCCTGAGTAGGCCGAGGCGGGCCATACTCTCTGTCTGAATCTTCGTTGTGATCCCAGCCCGCATCTCCAGATGCAGAGGGAGTCGACTGATCATTGCCTGAAGCCATAGGTGCCGCGGAAAAAAAAATTCGGGGATCGGATTTCCCGTAGAAGAGAAATCGGCCGTGCTCTGATACCACTGTAACAAACTTGGACACTCCAAGTCAAGAATCAACCGCGACAGCACCAAATAACCACTTCAAAACAATTCACAGATCACAATAGATTTGCACTGGCCCGACGGAGTTCCGTGCCTAGAGATATTGGCCCCAAAGACTGGCGCCCCTTTCGGTATTTCTTTTTGTATTAATCAATCATCAAAGTACAAGAGAGCGGTTAGGGTTTCACTCTCAAACTCTGCGTCCAGATGCTCTGAGAAGTGAGGCCCTCACCACTAATTTAAAGGTTACAATGGATGCCCAAAAGCAGAGCCCCAAAAGCTTTTAAAATCAAAAGCATCAGTTCTCTCTCTCTCTTAGAGAGTCTTTTCTCTTTTTTTTTTATAAAAAAAAAAAGCAAAAGCAAAATTCGCGTCGCTCATCATTTTCCAAAAAAAAAAAAAAAAAATTTTAATAATCCGCCTCCGCGATTTCCGGAATTTAGGGTTTTTGGCAAAAATTAGGGTTTGCAGGAATTTTAGGGTTTCTGGCAGAAATTAGGGTTTCTGCTGTCCGCCACGTCATCACTTTGTGATAGGGGACCGGCTCCATGCAAATCCGATCCTCAATTGTTGTCAATTGCTTAATTTCTCTCTCTTTTGAAGTATTGTTAATGCTATCTAACTAGGTGTTATGCTTTTTGTTGCTCTCTCCACCCAAGCACTCTTGTTAATCTGATTAGGAATCTATTCTAATGAAATGCTCACTAAGTTCATGCTATTTTCCGCTACACACAAGTTACTAGTCCATTAAATGTTACATCGGTATCAGAGCACAAGGTTTCTCTTTTATTTACTAAATAAGGGAGGTCCTCAAGCTAGCTATAAATGGTTGGTACTATTAATTGCATGTGAGTAAGTAGAATAGGGATTTTTCAGCCTTGCAGTGCGCCTGTCTTTGTGCAGTTAACGGGGCATCACCGTCGAGAGCTATGGTCTTAATAGTGGAGTCTTACGGGGCTTGCCTACGGCTTAACCACTATTGAGCTATTAGAAGCTTGGCAGGAGCCGGTGCTATTTTGGTGTTGAACGACCCTCTCTTCCATTTTTTGCAATTAATGGTATTCGAGCCACGGGTACAGTAGCCTGAGTGCTTTTTCTAAAGGGGTAAAGAGGAGTAGCAACTAGGGCTTGAAGTGCCAAAGTACACCTAAAAAATTTACACCTAAAAGTTGTTAGAGTGGCTGACAATAGTAAAGAGAGTGAAATTAATGTTGATAACTTTGATTTTGCTAATGAGCAAGCTACTAATGATGCCCCGATGCTTGTTAACTATCTTGTTTCTAGGCTTCAACAAGCCATGCGCAATCCATCCCTCCAAAGTGAAGTGCAACGGCATCTTCGTGCTCATGGGATTCTCCAAGCTCCCCACCATGACGAGAGAACACCTAGGAAGCCTCCTTGCGAGACTTCCAAAGGAGGTCTCTCTCCGATTCAGGAAGAAGAAGAGGATCCCTATGAAGGGCTCAAATTTTCTCCTTTATGACGCATCTCCTTCTCAAAGGAGAATTCAAGAGCCTCCACCGAAGGAACGAGAAAGAAGTGAGTCTCCCGCCACCTCGGCGGAGATGGCTCCACAAAGACGGCAGGCTAAACGCTCTCCATCACCTCCAAAACGGAGAAGACCATCGCATACTTCTCCACACCATACTTCAAAGAGGGATGACAAAAAGCAAGAGAAGAAAAAGGCGAGAAAGAGGACACCCTCTTTTCCATCTTCTTCATCCTCTTCCTCTTATGAAAGTGATGGTCAAGACAACGAAGATCAAGGCAAGAAAAAGACGAGAAAGAGGTCACCCTCTTCTCCATCTTCCTCAAATTCTTCATCTTATGAAGAAAGTGATGGTGCAACCTTTGAACCATAAAAAAGAAGACGCCATAGGAAATCCTATGCCGCGTGGAAGAAGTCATCCAAGCTCAAGAAATTCAAAGAGGGAGGGAAGAGCATCTCTTTCCTTATCTACGATGGCACTTTTGGTGCTACGGACAAAGTCTTGGCCTTTATCCAACAATTTGATGCGGCGTTTGGAGATGAGGGCTTCACGGAGTCCTCTAAGCTACGCCATGTAGCTATGCACTTTCAAAAGTCCGCCAGACAATGGTGGTCTAGCCTACGGGCCAACGGTGAAGCTCCACGAACATGGAAATCTTTAAGAGCTTTCATTATGAAGCAGTTTTTGGCCACCGATGCCAAAGACAAAGTACTCACCGAATGGCGAAGTTTGAAGCTCTCTCCCTATGAATCCATCCACAAATATGTAGACAAATTTTGGGACCTACAACTCAAAGCCACTATCTTCAAAAAGTTGGATTTTGGAGAGCAAAAGCAGCAATTTTGTGCGGGCTTAACCGAAGAAATGGTGGAGTATGTCAACTCCCAAAGGCCACGCACCATATCGGCGGTAATACATCATACTATGGTGGCCTCTCGAATCAATTTCCAAACAGGGGCTAAGAGGAATTCTAAGCCCCCTGAAAACAAGGGTTCCAATGAGCCTAAGGGAAGGACAGTGTCCAAAAGTCTCCTAAGGGCAACTCCAACAAAGCTAAAGAGAAGGGAGTTTATAAAGGCAAAAATAAACTCTCTCCTGAAGAGTTTGAGCATTATCGCAAGGATAACCGATGTTTCAAGTGCGGCGAACAAGGGCATGCGTACCGCGCTTGTCCCCAAAATAACAACCGCCATGATCCTCCTAGAGCTACCTTGGTCGAAATCCAAGAGGAGGAAACTCACCACAAAGTATCCTCTATGCCATGCTTGGGGAAAGGTAAGAGAACATGATGCTTTTATTCTCTTTGACCCCGGTTCTACTCATAATTTTATATCTATAGAGTTGGCCACCAAGCTAGGCATACAAACCTACGAGATGGGAGATGTCCTACCTACAGACGGTGCTTTCAAGGGGCAAGAAGCTTCAGTCACTCCCTTAATCGGGAAATTGAGGCTCCATGTCCAAAGCTATGTGGACAAAGAGGACTTCTTTATCTCTCCTCTCAAGCATGAGGATGTAATCCTAGGGGCACCATGGTTTGATCGCATGGCTGCCAATGTTGAATTCCCTGAAAGGAGAATCTCCTTTAAGTTCATGAAAAAAGATATGTATATAGATGCTAAGGAAATGGATAACACTATACCCATTGTGCATACACAAGCTTTCAACAAGTCATTAAAGAGCTCTATTTCCGTGTACATGATTTTTGTTAAAGATTCTCAAAATGAACCTAATGTTTTAGCAAAAGAAAATATACACAACCAGAAGGAATTAGAGTTATCCAATTTTCTCAAGGGGTTTCAAGATGTCTTTATTGATGACATCCCTTGTGAGCTACCTCTTGAACGAGGTAATGATGACCATGCAATTGAACTTCTTCCAGGAAGTTCACCGCCTAACAAACCTCCTTATAGAGTTTCTCAAGCTCAACAAGAGGAGGTTGACCAATGAGAATTAGGCTAGAGTAAATCTAGTTTAATTAATTTAAAAACACTTAATAAAAGAACCAATAAGAATTAAGCTCTCTAGAAGACTATTGGACAGTCTCCTAAGGGGACCAATGAGCATTCATCAGCCCAATGGCTTGTCTGATTCCTATTGGCCAGGAGGCAAAGGGGTCCAATGAGAGTTTAGTTGAATGAAATAATTACCTAAAGCTCTCACAAAAGGGGAAAGGGAGACACATGTCAACAGACCATCACTTATGCTGCTTAATTACCATTGGCTAAGCCTGGGGAGGTCCAATAGGATGCTAACAAGAGCAAATAGCAAGAGGGGTCGACCAAGAGAGAGAGGGGGCTGATTTTTCAAAGGCATTATCACCTACACACTCACACTGGCTCATGGTGAAGTAAAGAAGACTCTCTCTCCTTCTCAAGCTTTAATGGAAAGCTTATCACCTACTCCAAGCTTGTGAGAAGGGAGGCCTACACCAACAACTCTTGGCTTTGTGATGCAAATCCAACCAAGAGCCAAGCTTCAATGCATGCTCATCTCCTCTACCATGCTAATTCCTAAGCTAAGCGATGCTAATATGAGTGATTATGTGAGGAGATGTACATCTTTCTCGTAAGAATACTTCTTCTTCCTCTCAACCTACTCTCATACCCCGCGAGCGCTCACCATCTTCGAAGGTGTGTGAGGTCTTGGGCCTGAGACCGTGAGGGAATTGATGTTGTGTTTGATAAGTGTTTTGCGTAGTGCATGACCTTTCCATCTTCATTGCACTAGCTAGTATTGAAGGAACACAAGAAATTGTATTGTAAAATGTCTCTCTTGATGGGAGAAACCATAATACAGAGCCTTTTGGAGGGGGGGACCGGCTCCATGCAAATTGGGTCCTCAACTGTTGTCAATTGCTTAATTTCTCTCTCTTTTGAAGTATTGTTAATGCTATCTAACTAGGTGTTATGCGTTTTGTTGCTCTCTCCACCCAAGCACTCTTGTTAATCTCATTAGGAATCTATTCTAATGAAATGCTCACTAAGTTCATGCTATTTTTCGCTACACACAAGTTACTAGGCCATTAAATGTTACAAACTTCCAGAGCCAAATTTCCTCTTCTTCCTAGATAGGAGTGTCTAAAATCATAGGAGGATTAGTACCAGCAATTTTGTGAGCTTGTTTGCAGGACCTGCATGTCTGAACAAGTCCATTATATTAGGTTTTCTAGTTTTGGAACCCTCTTGTATAAATGGATTGTACACGTGTTTTGACAGATGTTATTACACTACGGTGGGCATCTTGCATGACGTGCATGTAGTTCTAGGTTAGAGGATTCCATTGAGCCATTCCCCGCATTGATCAGATTCCCTAGTGGGCGGATGTGCGACAGTTTCACCCAAACGGACACCACCCCTTGGTTCAATTTTTAATAAATCATGTTTATGATTTATTTGTTTTGTGACCTGTGGGACAGTTACCCTACCTCTCAACCTAAATAAATTCATAAGACTTGTACCTCACCTATAAAGGGAGCTAGAGATCCCTCATTTGGCATAGGTTACACAAGGAAGATACATAGAAGTGCCTAGCACTAGCACAATTGCAGATCTACTTAGCGTTTTTAGCGTTTTCACAAATAGGATCAAACTGGTGCTTCTGGATATCAGCTAGCATTTTCAGCTTGTAGCCTCATCACCATCTCCCAATTGCAGATCAACCCTAGCGATTTCAGAATTCAACCCTTTCCTTCCGAATTGGCGCGGGTTTTGCAATCGCTAGTCATTCCTTTGGGGTCCGGTACTTTGGCAGCCCATCGAGCCTCCCCTTGGCCATTCCCTCGCCAGCATCGATTGCTCCATTGCTGTCCATCGTCGTCGTCATCAAGATCTGTGTTTTCAACCCTTTATTCCTCTCACATCGGGCATGTAGATCAGCCCTTTGGTGGCCATTCACAACCCACATCGAGAAGGATCCAAAGGTGCACCAAATCAGCCCCGAAGGCGCCTCATCTTGAGGAGTTACCACAGTGACATTCCCCATTTGAGTCAATAGAGCTTGCATTGAGGTATTGCATGTGTTTTTTTTCTATTTACGTAATCGAAATCAAATACCACATCGGCAACGGTGTGGGGGACCCTTGAGAGCGTTGGTTGGGACCCCATCAGGTGTCATTCTCTCGTCAAGTGCATTGGAATTGAAATGGTGAAGATCTAGTTATACACTTCCACAATCCTTTACTTCTTTCCTTGCGTTAGTGATTTCTTTTTTCTTGAATGAATGTTCTTTTTACTTTCCCTTGAAGAGAGGGGCTGAGAGAATGCAATAGAGGGAGAGAGAAAGAGAGAGAAGAGAAGAGTGACACCCAATGGTCCCAATAAACCCTCTCAATGGCCCCCACACCATTACCGACGTGGTGTTTGCTTTAGATCGCGTAAATGGAATGTATACAAGATGCAATACCTCAATGCAGACTTTACTTACTTGATGATGAAAAATCACCGCGGTAACTCCTCAAGAAGAGGCACCTCCGAGGTTGATTTGATGCACCTTGGATCCTTCTCAATGTGGGATTGCGGATGGCCGCCAAGAGGATGATTTGCACTCCCGATGTGAGAGGAAAGAAGGGCTAAAAAGGCAGATCTCGACGATGCCGATGATGGATAGCAATGGAGCACTCGATGCCGAGAGGGAATGGCTGAAGAGAGGCTCGAGAGGCTGCCGAAGTATCGGAGCTCAACAGGAAACACGCGTAGGCAATTTTCCAAGAAATCCCGTCGCGAGGACGTGCTAAAAACTGAAAACGTTGGCCTATTCTGCTAGATTCTTTTGGCACTTGGACTGAAACCAAAAAACTCTAGTTGTTTTGCTGCCTTCCCAAAACGCAAGGACTGAAACTAGAAAACGTTGGCTGCTTGCTACTCCTTCACTTAGCGCTAGCTGATCTAGATGTAAACGCTTGCTGAAGGTCCTTTTTATAGGTGGCATATGAGCCTTAAGAACTTTTTTGTTAGGCTTAGGTAGGGCAACTGTCCACCAAACTTTCCAATAAATGAATCAATAAATTGATTTATTTAAAATTGAGCCGGGGTTTCTGAACCGGGTGAAACTATCGCACATCTCACCATCCGGGAATTCGATCGACGCGGGGAATGGCTCTTTGGATTCCTCAAACCAGAAATTACATGCTCGTCATGCTAGATGCCCACCGTAGTGTAATAACATCTATCAAAACATGTATACAAACCATTATGCAAGAGGGTTCCAGAACTGAAAAACCTAATCAATGGACGTGTTCGAACATGCAGGTCCTGTTAACAGGCTCACAAAATTGCCGATACTAATCCTCCTAGGATTCTAGACATCCCTATCTAGGAAGAAGGGAAAAATTGGCTTTGGAAGTCGACGAAGCATGTCCATTTGACACACTAATCCATGTGCACGTGACATCTCTTCTCTCTCTCTCTCTCTCTCTCTCTCTCTCTCTCTCTCTCTCTCTCTCTCTCTCTCTCTACACATCTCTACTACACTCTTTCATTCCCTGTCTTTGGGGAAAGGTAAAAGGAATCACCATTCAAGCTAAAAGGAATCACTAACGCAAGGAAAGAAAGGAAGGACTGTGGAAGTGTAAAACTAGGTCTTCACCATTTCAATTCTATTGCACCTAACATTGATATCAGAGCCTTGAAAATTTTCACTAATTCGCTAATTCCCAAAAAAGTTTTTTTTTCCTCTCGTGTTTTTGGTTGTGTTGACAGCCCTTTGGTGTATATTCCTCCCACTCTTGGAAAGGCAAGCCTGCCATTGCGTGTACAGCTGTGCGCCTTGAGCATCAAGAAATAGCAACCAATTGTATACCGGGTGTTGCATGCAGGGTGCGTTGACAAGCGGGTAGATAATTTCCCAAAAATTAGTATGCGACCTTTCTTGAACCAAGAGCAGGAGATCCTTGCATGGTCGAGCCTCGTAGTGATATAGAGATCTCCACCAATCAAGAAGGCGAGCAAGTCCCACCTACAGATCCTCCCATGAGCCCTTCCCCTTCCCCTCCCTCTTTGCTACCAAATCCCATGGATTCTGTGATGTGGATGATGATGGAGATGATGATGCGGCAAGACGAAGCACACCGACAGGTGTGTGATGATGTAGAGGAGGTACGTCGCCTAGAGCGTGCGGAGGCACATCGATTAGAGCATGTGGAAGCGGGGGAGCGAGAGGATCATCAATTGGCAGCCGAAGCCGAGGCTCATAGACGAGAGCGCGATACGGACATTGAGGCTCAAAGGCAAATTATGCGTGATCTCCTCACCACTTTGGCGCTATGATTCGATACCTCTCCTTGGGATACTAATTATGAAAAGCTCGCCAAGACCATCACGGAGGTGACCAATGCTATATGTATGGCCCATGGACCAATTCTCGAGAAGATCACGTTGAGTAAGTATGATGGTAATATGGATGCTATAGTCATTTATTCTTGGTTGCATCAATTGACATCCTATTTTGTGGTTGTTAAAAATTTTGATAATAACAAATTTGTCTTGGCTTCGATGCATCTCACGAGTAATGTGTAAGGTACAACGGAAGTGAATGTTGAACTTTGCTCAAGATGAGTGCTCCTAACTATGCTCAAGGGTTCCTTTTACTTACAGAAGAGCCTTCCGTTCCTTTAGTGAGAGAGTGCAAATGATTACAAACAAAGTGGTAAACACTATGAACGAAGGTGCTAAGACTGAGAGATAGGGAGAGAAGAATACGACACCAGAATGTTGTCAAACCCTCCTTCAAGGGTCCCACTCTCTATGGCAAGAGCAGTCTACTATTGATTGCACAAATCTCTACAATGGTTTGAATGCAATGGTCTTGCCGACAATGTCGTCGACGATCATGACGATGACGAGACGGGTTGAAAAATGAAAACGCTAAGGGCTGAAATGTGAAAATCTTGTATCTGTTGAATTCTAACTCTATGTCGATGACGACGGCAAAGATGACGACGTTACCATGATGCGCTGAAAACGCAGATGCTGAAATCTGCGAATAGCAGATTGAATCTGCAAACACTGGCTGATATGACCATGTGGCAAGGATGTGAGATCTACGAGGTTTGGGAGTTGCGGTGCGGAGTCAGACGTTGAAAACTGAAAACATTGATGCAAAAAATGAGTCTTGTCGCAAGGAACTGCAAACGCTAGGGCTGATGAGGTATCTGCTGCAAAAACGCTATGGAATCTTCTGTTGCTAGGCTGATCTGCAACTTGCAAAATGTTGAGCTTGTTCTGCAGTTGATGAAAAACGCTGACTGGTCTTTGGTGGCTGAAAATTCTAGGTTCCTTTGCCGGTCTTGCTGAGAAGGTGCACTGCCATATGCTATTTGCTGCCTCTTCTGCCAGATATTGCTAGTTTGCTATGTTTTGTATATAGTTCCTTGTCAAAAATGCCCTATCCAGTTTCCCAACAAAGTCACTTATTAATAATAAGTGAAAAAAGGCTAAAATAGGAAAAATAGGTTTTGTGCACTGTAAAATGCTCCTGATGGATTCTGATGATAATGCTGCTAATCATGTTGTGTGCAACCAGAGGATATGCATCTACTCTAAGTGCTTGGACATGCACTGTAATGTGCAGCGGAAGTGAATGTTGAACTTTGCGCAAGATGAGTGCTCCGAACTGTGCTCAAGGTTCCTTTTACTTAGGGAAGGGAGAGCCTTTCGTTCTTTAATGAGAGAGTGCAAGTGATCACAAACAAAGTGGGTAAACACTGTGAATGAAGGTACTGAGACTGAGAGATAGGGAGAGAAGAATACGACACCAAAATGTTGTCAAACCCTCCTCCGGAGACCCCACTATCTATGGCGAGAGCGGTCTACTTATGATTGCACAAATCTCTACAATGCTTTGGACTTGCTGCCCCCGATGTCGATGACGATGAGGAGGACGACGAGACAAGCTGAAATGTGAAAATGCTAACGGCTGAAATCTGCAAATCTTTATCTGCTGAATTCTGACTCTATGTCGGTGATGATGTCGATGGCGACGACGTGACGACCACACGCTGAAAAGGCAGATGCTGAAATCTGTGTTTACGGGACTAAATCTGACTGTACGACAAGGATTTGCTACGAGAAGGTGAGATCTGCGAGGTTTGGGGGTTCTACTATTGAAAACTAACTGCTGAAAACTGAAAACGCTGAGTCTAGAGCTGATTCTGTCGCGAAGATGTGCAAAAACGCTGAGGCTGATCTGCAAACCAAAAACGCTAGGGTTGAAAATGGGTCTTGCTGCAAACACGCTGTGGATCTGCTGGTGCAAACCACTAACGCTAGTGCTGATCTGTCCTTTGTTGTCGCCAAGCTGATGCAGATACAAAAACACTAGCTGATCTGGGTTCTTGTCCAAAAACGCTAGCTCATCTGTAGTGATGCAAAAACGCTAGAGAATCTTGGGGTCCTGCTGAGAAGGTGCCTGTGAGCAAGCGCTCTTGCTGCCTCTTCTGTCAGAAAGTGCTAGCGCTAGGTTTCTATATATACAAACTTAGAAAAATTGCCCTACCTAGTTTCCAACAAAAGTCACTTAAAAATAATAAGTGAAAATTGGGAAAATAGATCTATGCACTGTGAAAATGCTCCTGATGGGTTCTAATGGAAATCTGATGATCATGATGTGTGCAACCAAAGGATCTGCATCTAATCTAAGTGTGTGGATATGCACGGTCTGCGAACAGACTCACAAAAGTGCCAAATCACTTCCTATTCCAGACTGACTTGATTGAAATGAATCCTGGTCATGCTATAGCTTGTCCACGGACACATAGGGTTGGATGTGTCACGTAACATCCCCTCCTTTTCAAAGTGAGGTACTAGTACCGAACTGTATGGCGTCGAGGGAGGTCGCCAAGAGAGTTTGGAATCCTGGAAAGGACTCTTTGCCGGACCACTCTGATGTGTGGGTCATGCGATACTTGAATCATAAAGGTCTGCAATGCTTTCCTCATTGGGCTGCGCCAAAAGCGACACAAAGTCATCTGTAGCTCCTTCAATGTGTCAACTTCGTCTATAGTCATGTGTCTATCTTCTTAAAGAATCTCCCTGGCTGAAAATTCATGAAACCACTTTCAACACAAAAACATGAACATACCCCTTCCATGTAAAGTGACTCGAAAAATACTATTCCTTCAAAAAGACTATGCATGCAATGCAGATGAACATAGTGACGGAGTGCCAAACTATTCATCAAACACACACAAACAATGGGGTCGAATCTTGACTTTCTGATCTAAATCAATGAACTGTGGCAAAACACAATGAAAATGCCTATGCTTGATGCTCAATCCTTCTTGTGCTCTTTCTACAACTGTGTTGTGCCCAGGAATAGACATGGAATGTGACTTCCTTGAATGCGTATTTTTCAATTTTCCATGAAAAGTCCGCATACATCCGTGCTCATTCATGAGTGAAACGTGCTCAACGTACAATATGTCATGCCTAGGAAAAGGGATCACATAAAGACGCTGACTAAAATACAGGAAACGATCACAAATGAAACACTCGTACAATACGTGCTGACTAATCATTCGAACACAAAATACTTCCTGTGGAGGTTCTTTGGACCTAAGCTCGAGATCCAAGATCGGTTCTTCTTGATTGATCGAATCTGCAATGAGGTTTACTTCACTAGAAAAAGTATCAACTAAACCATCATCCTTCTGAACAATCACATCTTTTTACTGCAAATCATCATGCTCATGCGAAATCACATCGTGATCATGCAAATCATCATGCTTATGATTGTCATCCAAATCGTCATTATCATTCAAATCATCATGCAAATCATGCGTGTCATGCTCTGGAGAAGAAGAGACTGAAAGAGTCTCCTTTATGCCGTTTGGTCTAATGAGTACACTAAGTACGTTTAGTCGTATGAAGATGCGTATCTTTATTGACTTGGGTAGTCAGCACATGTTTTTTTTTTTTTAATGACATTCTCATTTTCTCCTCTTCTTGAGAGCAACATGCTATTGATGTGGAGAAATTTTTGGCTCGATTGGATGTTAACTGACTTTATATTGTAGAAAAGGAGTCTGATTTTTTCGGACTACTGTGTGCTACTTGGGCTACATCATCTCTCTCTCGGACATTCGACTTGATCTTGCAAAGGTAAGTGAGGTAAGAGAGTGGCCTATGCTTGAGACAACATATGATGTTTGCTCCTTTTTGGGTTTGTGTCAAGTATACAGTTCTCACATTAAGCACTTTGCACATATTGTTGCACCATTGTCGGATTTGTTGAAGGGGTGTCAAGACTCGTTGTCACTGCGTTGTCATGATCCGCTAAGAGTGATTTTGAAGCACTCAAAGCAGCAGTCACTGAGGCGCCATGCCTTGCCCTTGCCTCTTGGGATGAGCCTTTTGAGGGTTGGATTGATGTTAGTAGCATTGCCATTGACGGAGTGTTATAATAAAACAATTATCCAGTGACATTTCTCTCTCGTAAACTAAATAGTGCGGAGAAAAATTATTGTGTCTATAATAAACAAGTTTTCTCTGTCATTCATGCATTAAAGCATTCGAAACATTTTATTTATGGACGTGTTAAGTAGGAAAGATCGAATTCTCTCTTTGGAGTCTTATTCTTTTCACTATTCTCTATTCAAGGTGTTAGTTTTGATGATCTCATAGACAATTACATGGGTTTTGAATTTGAAAAGCACTAGTTACAAGAACTAACTGCACAAGGTCCGTACAATTATGTCATTCATGATGGTTGGTTTTTCTAAAGGAATCGTTTGTGTATATTATGTTCTCATACGGCACCAATTTTGCATGATGCACATGATGCATTAACAGGTGGTCATATGTGTATTAATGTTGCATTGAAAAAAGTTGATGGTTTGTGTATTGACCAAAGATGCATAAGGATGTGTACAATTACGTTACTAAGTGTGTTGTGTATCAAAAAATTAAAGTTTTTCATGGTAAGCAACAAGGGCCACTCATGCCGTTGCCTATCCCGACGGACCATTTGAAGACATAAGTATAGATTTTGTAACTAATTTACCCCCTTCTATATCTGCATGAGACACACAATGTTTAACCATTGTTGATAGGTTTTTTTTTTTTGCATATTAATCCCTTGTTGCAAGGCCAATGTTACTGCACAAGATGTTGCAAGGTTGTTCATCAAGCATTGATATCCATTGTGTGGTTTACCTAAGTCTATTGTGTTGGATTGTGATACCCAGTTCACATCTGCTTTGTTTGAAAATTTTGACACCAAGTTAAACTTTTTGTCTGCATTTCATCCACAGTCTGATGGACAAACTGAGATTTACAACCAGTTGGCATTTGATGTTCTCTAATCGTATGTGCATGATAAGCAATCTAAGTGGGAACAATATTTTCCATTAGTTTAAGTTGTCCTCAATGATTCGTTCTCTAGTGGATTTGGTCATACTCTTTATAAGAATAAGGAGAATCTCATCTAGGTATATTATCATAAACTAATACTGGAATTCAATAAATTTAGCCATATTGAGTTTTCAAAGAACCATACAAACTTTATATGGAAGATAATAATATAATATTTTTTTTCAATACAGTTGACTCAAGTAACAAATGAACTTATGAGCACTACTCAGTCAGTACAAAAACTCCAAGTAGAGTTGAATGTAGCAAATGCCGCTTTGCAATATTCAGAACAAAGAATCAATGACTAAGTGGCATTTCTAAAGCAAATCAAGGAAAACCTAGTAGTAGCTTTACTCAAGGGGACCGATGAAGCTTACAAGACTTTATAAAAGAAGAACAAAGACTTGAAACTGGAACAAGCACAAAGAAGGGACCTCCTCCTAATTGTGTACAAAGAGAAGAGCAGTTGCTTAAAGAGATAGAGGAATTAAAGAGAGCCAATCAGTTGCTGAGAGAAGGGAATATGGAAGCTAGGTAGGTACATGTGATCAGCTAAATCTAGAGATACCATCAGTCTCCTTTGCACAAATGGAAACACAACTAACAGAAGGGCTGACACGAGGTTTTGAATTCCAAGTACCAATCACTGACGAGGAACAAATGCCAATGGTCCAAATCCTCAAGCAAAGATTTCTACAAAGAGAAAGGCGAGCTATCAATGGAAGACAAACACCTCAACTAGGAGAAAAAACAACCACAAAGGACAAAATGAAAGACCTTCAAGGAAGCAAGCAATGTAGCAAGTATGGGTACCAAAGTCAGACTTCAACCAAGCTACCCAACGAAGATAGGTGAAGCAATAATGATTTCAATCAAGTTATTCAAAGCACATGGATTGTATGAAGGTAACACTCAAATATAGTTACCCAAAGTAGTAGCTCAACTTGGAACAATGAAGAGAAATTATGTAGCAGAAAGCTCCCCCCAAAGGCAAGCAATCACTACCAGGAGCCAACATAAGCCAATCTCAATCAAGGGTGATACAACCTCCAAATGGATACCTTGTCTTATATCACAAAAACAAGGCTTTTATAATGGTAATCATCCTATATGGATACCAAAGCCTAGTGCTATCAATTCATAGAGAAAAAGGGGAGAATGCAAATGATGATCACATAGGGACCAAACACATTGAGTTGGGTTCCAAAATTACTATTGGAAGCTCAAACATCAAGCACGCACAAATAGCTACAACTGCTTCTTGTGGGAGATAAAGAAAATACTATATCAATCCCTACGGCAAATGAAGAATTGTTTCACAAAACCGTATCAACATTAAACAAACAAATCAAGAGATGCAGAAGTATGCTAACCTACTGGAAAAAATGGTGGCATCCAGATACCAAAACAATGCAAGAGGCCTAAATCTCAAGAACCTATGGAACTGGATGTTGGCCTTGAATAGGTACATCCAAGTCGCCATTAAAAATACATGGCATAAAAATCACAATCAGACAGCTAATCCATTAAATGAGCAAGGTGTTACTCCCAAAGCTTCAAGTAATATTCTCTATGGTCTAAGCGTCTTAGCTATTCAAGATACTACTCAAGCTCGAAGAGTTGAGCATATTTACATTGTATTGCTCATGCTGGTATAGATGAGCATATTTACGTTGTATCACTCATGCCGGTATAGGTGAGCATAAGAGTCAAAGTCTATGTATTTTAAGTCTGGTGATGTGAAGCAAGAAGTCCAAAAGACACTCACACATTGAGCACTATGAGGTATGATTGGAGAAGCCTTTACATCAAAAACCCTTCTTTGAAACATGGAAACTATTGCAACATCCTTTGATGTTACGTGCTACATTTGTTCCTTGAAGTACCCATCAACTCCATCTTTCATACCACATGCTTTTGTTTGACAAACTTCTTGTATGCATATAGTGTCCCATAATTGACAATCGTATGAGACACTCTTCCTTTGTTTCTCCCAAGCACTCACCTTGCATGAACATGTACTTCAAGTCCAATTGCTCAATTTCTATAAGAGCATATAACCAAAGGTAATTTTTTTCCATTGGGTTTTTCCCTTTGGTCATCCAGGTTTTAGACCCTAGTCTAGAAACACTCATCGCTATCCTCTTGTATATATTCCTTCTACATCAACAAGAAGGAAATGGTTATCCATATCCTTTGTCAAAGAATCAGAGCAACAGCTTTGCAAATGCCAACTATGCTTCTCAAAATCGATTCTCATCTTCAATAACTCCAACAAAGCTCCAATAAACAATGACAAGTCAAAGCTTGGCATACAAAACAATGTACAAGCAATGATAATTTCAGCAAGAGAGATCTCAACAACAATCATAAGGAGATCACACAGTACTTCAAAGTTGGCGAACTAATGTAGATGCCTCACAGTGGAGTGGAACTTGAGAGCATATCTATCATCAAGTCCCACAAAGGTAGGCACATCAAAATCCATCTTCACAACCAAAATTGGAAACAAAGAGAAGAATGTGCAACAAGATGCAAAGTTGCCTTGACAATAGAAGCCCAACTCATGTAAATGTTATGATCTATTTAAGGTCTAATAAGAATTAGGGTTTGTTAGAAACCTTACTTATAAATATATCTGGACACTAAAACTTTTTTAGAAAAAATCTGGAATACATTAACACTTTGGACAGTAGGTTTAAGTTCAAAAAAGTTGTAAGATGGACATGGATAACAACTGATACGGTCCATTGACACCTGTAAAACACATCCAAGGCTAACGTATTTGTTGTCTTGTTTGGATGGATGTATGTGAGGACTCTATCCTTTCTTGGAATTTTTTTTGGCTTAAAGCTATTGCCTGTTCGAGATTACACTTGCTCCTACTATTTGGGAAGTACTTCTTTATTGGGTCACTATCATTGTATACGAAAATGAGGCTTCATTCTCATAAGCCATGTACAAAGATAATTCTAAGGCTGTGCTGTTTTTCTACTAACTATTGCCTTTTCTCTAAATCTAGTTGTCTTTTGAATGTAAAAGTTCATTTATGTCCTATTATATAAGCTAAAATAGCTACATACACACACACACACACACACACACACAATCACTCACTCAAACGTAAGTAGGCAAAGTTAGAGATTATAACTAAATATTCAAGCTAGACACCTCTCTATCAAAAAGGTGGTTTATTTTTACTCCTTCTCTCTCTCTCTCTCTCTCTCTCTCTCTCTCTCTCTCTCTCTCTCTCTCTCTATGTATATATATATATATATGTATATATATATACATATATATATATATATATATATACATACATATATATATACATATATATATATGTGTGTGTGTGTATATATATGTGTGTGTGTGTGTGTTGCAGTATTAAATTAGATACATATACACAAAATAACATGATGTTCAAAGGACAATTGGCTTTAGATGACTAGGCAAGGATTTCTAGAGAAATGACTCAGTCTTTCATTCATTAATGTACAACATAATAAGAATGAGGTATCATTGTAATGATTTTATACAAAAGTAGTAGAACTGTTGAGGTCATCCTGGTTGAATCATCAGGGGTCTTCAAAGTCGAACTACAGCACGCTAAACCTTTTTAAGTCAAGATAGAATTCTCAACTACATCCATATAGTCAAGACAATGGATTTTTTAGACTTGTCTACGTATGGCAGGCTTCAAAGAACCTATTAGTTGTTATCCATGTCAACTTAAAAATTATTAGACTAGCTCTTGTTCTAAATAGTACTTAAAAGTATACGAGTATAACAAAACTTAAGTATTTCAACTTCTTTCCAAATTGCAGTGTCCAAGCAAAAACTTGCAAACTCTAAGTAGTTCTTACATGCTTTTGAAAGTATTCCTTTACAAACTCTTTTACTTTATTAGAAAAAATCTCAGGTAATTCCCAATCTTTTTTTAGTTAAAGTATTCCTGTCAAATTCACAATCTCATAATAGCACCCATATGATTGATCTGTTAAAGTAACCATATAGTGTATCAAAGAGTTCCAACATATCGAACCATCCCTAAGTTAAACCATAACCTGTAAGTACAACTGCCAAGTGATTAGAGAAGCTTTGTATTGTAACTACAATCATGTTGTATGGATCAAAGTCAAGCCGTTCAAATAGTGGAACCAAAACCTACTCTATAAAGAGAGTATTCCAAAGTCAGTACCCAGCAATATTAAAACCTAGCAGCAAGAAGTAGAGACCAAAACAAATCAGGGTCAACTAATGCAAATCCAGCAAGCTTGGTTGTCAAGAACCATCAAAAACCATATTTCCAAAAAGCCATAATGGAATTCCTCCAAGGTTCAGCATGCTTGATCAAAATTTTTATGCCAGAAGATAATTGCAAGCCAGCAAAAAGAGGAAAACATTATACTGTGTCAAGAGCCAACATCAGCTTGAGTCAGGAACCTCATACATGAAGCAAACAAAAAAATATCATTGAAAATATTAACTAAATAAGGAAAAATATTGTATCCAGCTAATGCAAGCAAAGTTATAGTAGCCTTATAGAGGTCAAGGCTTGGTTTGGGTACTTATGGATCTTTCAAGTTAATCAAGATGGTTATTCATCAAAATTGTTGATTTCTTAGCAATATTGTGAGGCATTGTGATCCCTGTTTACCAGTCATGTCGAAAGATTGTTTGTAAACAGTGGGGAAACACACCTCAGTACGATCATTTATTCAAAGATGATAAGCAGATTACAAGTGTAATCTTGTGCTAAAGGATATGAAAAGCACGTAGGTTAGCACCAAGCAAACCGATTAGAAAGCATATATCACTCTAGTTGTAGTTTGCTTATCATAAGGTAAAGCATGTTTGGGACTAGGTTTAGTCTCTTCATGTTTAAGTCAGGTTCTCAACCTTGAACACTAGTTATCATGGGGTTGTTTACTGAGGCGATAAGATAACAAGTCAAGGACTTAAGTTTTGCTGACAAGTTACGTCAGCTAGTTACTTTCATGGAAAGTGAAAAGAGATATTCTTTGCGGTACATCTTTGTTGTGATAACTCGTTTAGCAGGCTCACGTGGGTTCTAGATGGAGTCTACACACTATGTTGGTTATGGGCCAGTTAAACAAGATGGTTGCAAATGGACAACAACGTGAAAAGCCAAGATGTTATTCTTGCTTTTATTGAACCTCCTATTAACCTACTCCGGTCCAACAATTAGTTGGATCCATGAAGGATGTCACCATGGAAAACATTAGTGTTCTTATGAAGATACAACCACTTTTTTTTTTGAGGGCAAAAATGCTTCTCTAAGGGGGGATTAAATTAGGCCTAGTGTAAGACCGGGCAGGCCAAGGGCTATGACAAAGCCATGCGATCAAGGGGGACCTATTATTAGCAAGTACGGACCTATATAGGGCATGGCTGGGTGGAGAGTTGCAGGCTCTAGTCCCCTCGGTCTCATATAGAGTTGTTAATTTGCAACAAACTATCATATGAGAGATGACAGCCAAAAGGAAGGTGATAACTGATCTTCTAACTCATCTCAAGAATTATCCCAATCAAACCATAGCGAGAGAACATCAATCTTCCCAAGGCATCCAAATATAGTAAGCAAGTGTAAGGCCATCACATATTTAGGTCATGACAAGCCCCTCAATAGAAGTATTAGTATTAGAGAATTTCTCAATAGATTTGCAATAAAAAAACACTACTCCCCAAGTAATGCACACATTAAGCAGTTAAACAATGCCATCGATCAGCAATGTCAGTAGAACAAACACCATTCAGCGTGCAGTCCAACACACAAAAGGGTCAAAAAAATGTCAGTTTAGTCTCAGTGTTCTAAGGCAAGAACCAAGCCCTAGGTCTCCACATAATGAGTGAGCCATAAGAATTTTTTTACGTTCAAGGTCAAGTACAAGCAAGAGCAAAAGATGAAAAGTTAGTATGAGGAGGCAAAGCAACCTTGCATCAACAGAGGTAAGAAAGTTTTCCATATTCCTAAAGCACAAAATATAAGACCACTAGTAGTAGTTAGATGGGCACACCATATGTCCAGGTGGGTAAACTACTAGGTCAACCCCCCCCCCCCCCCCCCCCCCCCCCCCCCAAATTAGTTGTAAATCAAAAGTCTCCATTCACAAACTCAATAGAAACCATCCTGTAATCCATAATAACCATAAAAATCAAAGATCTAGCCCTATTAAGTGAAAATCAACTATCAAACCAAACCAAGAAATCTATGCAAGCAACATAGAAGCCAATACCAGTATCCACTAGATGCAACCCATGTCGTAATAGAATTAGCTTCTGCCAGAAACAAAATGAAGATTGGGGGTAAATGAAGATAAAAGTAATCAACACAAGCAAGTCATCTATCTTCGCTATCAAACACTAAGCCAAGAAAAGCCAGAGTAAAAATAACAACATTAGCACTAGCCATAATTGGGATCTAAGAGTAAGAAAAGAAGCCAACCATCCAAAAATTCCTTAGTTATCTAGCATGAGAAAACACAATCTGAGAAAACTTAGTAATCTAATGAACGCCAAGTAAAAGAACCATCAGAATTTCCATAAGAAAGTTCCCTCATATTAATTTTTTGCTCATCAAATGAGCCAGCCATATTAGGTAAAAGTCAACTATACAAATCAAACCAAAGAAATCTATGCAAGCAACTCAAAAGCCAATGCCAATATCCACTTGATTTCACTACAGATGCATCCTATGTCCTAAGGAAGCAATGGATACAATAGAATTAGCTTATGCCAAAGGGTGAGACCTTTGTACAACTTGCCCCCATTTCCATTGTTATGAGCAAGAGGGAAAATTTCCAGGAAGAGAGTAAAAACACTAGCAAAAAATAGGAATAGTAAAGTCCCTTAATTAAATGGCCCACGATCAGAGAAAGTAGAGACCACATCCAAAGAAGCATATAACTTAATGTACGCAAGTAAAGCAAGCAATAGGGAGTTTCATGAGTCAACGAAAAGTACACTTAAGACCAACAAATTGCAACCAATCCCACATGTGAATGTTGAAATAAGTATAACCAGAACAGTAGTAACCAGTTTTAAAACCTAAGTTATATCGAATCCAAAGGGTGAGATACACCTACAGCAGTAAAAAACCTAATGTTATGGAGCACTTTCAACCTTCAAAGTAGTTCAAAGAAGAAAACCTAATTTAGCCATCACATGTAGCATAACCGAGAACTTCTTGACATTTAAGGTAAAATAAAATAAGTGAAATGATAGAAGACCTGTTAAGTAGAGGCTTTCTCAATAGTTTCCATGGCAGCAAGGGATAAAAGCCCTCATAAATTTTTTATATTACAGACTAATATCCCTATCTCTCTTTAACTCATAAAGTAGAAAATGTATCCAAGACTAAGTAAGGATGAGAATCCCTCACCTTAAATGGAAGAAGAGATCAATCTAACAATTTGGCATCCACCTTCACAAAGTCAAGTCAAACCAAGCTTGTCCAATATGTACCTATAAATAGAGAGTGTATGTGTGTACATTTACTGTAGGAATGTGAAAGCCCATTCCATCAAGACAAAGCATACCATAGAAACACAACACGTATGTAGGTGAGAAAAGTGTGTGTATGTGTGTAGCTTTGAAACCTGAACCAAATAAGGAAAGGATACTCAGTACCAATTTACCACATGACAAGTGCTCGTCCGCCTACAAGAGGACCTCCATCAATGCGCTATTGGCACAAAAAGTATTTTGACCCCATCCATAGGTCATGAGACATCATCAATGAAAATGTCAGCAGCTTGAGGGGATGCAGAAAGATGGAGATATCGGTTATTAAGAATACATTGCCATAGAACATGGGAAGAGAGGCACATTTGGTCTATACATTGACACCAAGTCGGCAAACCGTAAGCACAAGGGATGGGCAGAAAGTGAAAGAGGGAAAGGTAATGAGTTCTTTAACCCAATTGAAGGGGACATTCCCACGTAGGTTTGACAAGTAAAGCTAATTCTTATAATCTAGGAAAAGCTTAGATTCATCCTTTAATAAGAATGCTAGGTATAGACATATAGTAGCTACCCACAAGATAGTATAGTCATTATCTCCATTAAGCAAGTATTTACCAAGTACTATGAAATTCCTATTATCTAGGTGATCAAAGTGCAATGATCCATTAGCTTTAACTCATTTAGCCAGATGCTTGAAGCTATAGGGATTCAAGATAGTTCATTTCTAGCATATTATTTTTAGCAAAGTTCAAGGTTAATCTCACTAGGCATGCCATCTATTGGTTTACCTGGGCATAAATCCCACAAGGCAAGGAACCCATTGGTTCATCCATTGAGAAAAATACAAGTGTATGTGTGTGTAGAGCTGAATGAAGCAATCATAGCCAGATGAAGTGACCAAGTGTGTGAGTGTGTAGAAAGAAAATGGGTTTCTTTAAAGCATTCAAACTGAAAAGTAGGGTCACCATTGAAATATGAGGATTGCATAGAAGTCACACCCAAACCAAGTTTTTTGTGACCATCAGGATATTATAAAAACAAAAAAATAACAAAATTATAAGTTTTTTGCGACCATCAAGATATTATAAAATGAAAAATTATAAGTTTTTTGTGACCATCAAGATATTATAAAATTAAAATGAACAAAATTAACAGAAGCTAGAGAACCAGAAGATTTTCTCCTAAAGTGAGTGTACTTTGTGTATTTTCTTCTTTCTTTGTAGAATAACAATACTTCGGCACAGAGATTATTAGCACACAAGAGGGTGTATGGCTATCACAAAGGCAATATGATTTGGACATGTTGACAAAGTATGGTATGGTTGATTGTAAGCCTATTGCAATGCCCTTTGATTAGAATTTGAAGCTAGGGAATGGTATAGGATGTATAAGAAGATTGTGGGTAGTTTTATCTACTTGACTATTTCATGCCCGTACTTGAGTTACACACTTGGATTGGTGAGTCAGTTTATGTAGTCTCCCATGAAGCCACACTTGGATGCAGTGAGATGCACATTGCACTATGTGAGTGCTACTTTGGATTATGTACTCTTTTATAGGGCTGATGTTAGGGCTAATGTTGAATTGTAACTCTATGGTTGTGCAAATACGAATTGGATTGGTAGCACATTGGTCGTAGGTCTACCAATGGCTTGATGTTTTCACTTGGGAGTGCTTCTATCACATGGAGTAGTAAGAAGCAAACTATGGTTGCTCTATCGAGTACAAGGTTGGAATACAAGTGTACTGCAATGGCAACATATGTGGTAGCATGGTTGCGATTGCTATTTCAAGACTTTAGAGTACAGATACCGAGGTTGGTTGTCATGTATTGTAACAACCTTAGTAACATACAATTGGCTCAGAACACAGTGTCTCATGCAAAGACAAAGCACATTGAGGTGCATTACCACTTCATCAAAGAAAGGTTCTTCGCAGGTGACATCATCCTTGAGTATGTGATGATGAATTAGCAAGTTGCAGATATCCTCACAAAGGCCTTGGAGCACAAAAGATGCAATGGTTTTGAGCAATGCTTGGCATACAGAAGATGGCATTGATATTGAGGGGCAGTGTTGCGATGTTAAGCTCGGCATGTAGTACTACTAAATTACTATTAGTGGCGGGAGAGTGTTGAGATGTCAAGCTCAACATGTACTAATCCTAGATTACTATTACCGATAGTCATTACATCATTGTTCTACTTGATGGATACACATATATTTTCCAATGATACTACAACTAGACTACAACAACTTGGTCTGCCTACAAGAGTGATGGCACACTTATCCATTCAGCTCACTCACTAGGAGTTCACACTAGACCAATGTACTAGTTTCCCTTTATGTTGTACTTTCTCTTTTATGCATTGTAGACTTCTTATCTTGAGTTAGTAAAGAAGAATAAGAAGGAGAAGGTTTTGCCTCCATCTTTTTGTGTGTGTGCTTGCAAGAGCTCAAGCTCTCTCCTTCTCTATCTTATAACAAATGAGGGTCTTGAGCAATGTACTCAAGAGTATTCAAGACTATTCTAATGGAGAATTTTGTTGTAAGTACTTACCAAATACCAGATTTTGCATTTGTAATGCTTGTTGCTTGAAAATAGGAAACATTTTGGCTGTTGCTTGGGTTCTCATATCCATTTACCTATGTTCTTGGGATGTTGTTTAATTGGCTTGGGGTGGTGGTATCAATGTTGGTTGTTGTGGATTTTATTAGAGGATAAATGACCAATGAATTTTTTTCTTCCACCATACCAATCGATGTGTTCAATTTCATATATGAACTTGAGGACTCACTAGTCCTTGTGGCTATCTAAGGCAGGAAGCATCTTGTTGATGGAGGGAGGCGAGGTGGCTAGAGAGATGAACAATAAAGGACTCCAACACCTGGGCCAATTTTGGGACTACAATAGCTGTGACTAGAAAGGGTCACACCAACTCGCATCCCAGTTCCATCTCAATGGGACTCAAAGATTGCTCGTAAATAGAGTCTTAGAACTGCTTAACAATTGCTGCCTACTGACCAGCGAGTCTGGGTTTGAATGGAAAGCATGGTGTTAGAAAATAAGACGTAGCTAAATAGATTTTTGAGTAGATTACTTAATGGAGAGAGATAGATTTCACACACAAGAGATTATAGAGTAGAGAGAGAGAGAGAGAGTACACACGATATACGTGGTTCACCCAATGTGGGCTACGTCCACGGGAAAGCAGCCACTCAATGGCTTTAGCACTTCAAAAGAAGAAGTAGTTTACAAAGGGATTAAACCCTTGATAGAGCTCCCGCCTTGCTTCACTCTCACCACCTCACACTCACCTTGTTGCATCAACTTCACACTCTATGAAATGTGTGTAGAAATGGCCAAAAGGGATGCCCTCTCTTATGAGAGACAGCCATGTGTAGCCGCCCTTGTGCGAATAAGTCCAAATCGGACCCTCCAATCCGCCCATGTGTGGCCGCCCTTGAGAAGACAAGTCCGCTTTTGAATTCGGCCATCGGCCATTGAATTCGGCCATCGACCACCGGCCATTGACTTCTGACCACAAGCCACCGGCCATTGACTACGGCCACCGGCGAACCGACTGGTTATTTTCCGACCACTTTCCGGCCGCCGGCCGGCCATAATATTCCGGCGAAAGGAATATTCCGGCGAAAAAAGTCTCGGGGGCAGAGGCCCCCGGGGCCTCTGAAGTTGCCCCTGATTCTTGTCTGTGTAAATTTTGGTTTCCGATGAGTGATTTTCCTTCACGCACGATGGCTTCCTCATAATGGGGGCCTTACAAATGTGCGCTTTTACCACAGAAAATTACAAGAGTAAATCACGCTCCATACTTAACAATCTCCCACTTGGAGACTGATCTCCAAACCAAGCCTGTGACTGATTTCCATTATGGCTTCTTATCCTTGAATGCCGATTGAAGATGAGCAAAAGCTCAACTTCTCCTTGTTGACCACCTTTGTAAACATGTCTGTAGGATTTTCACTTGTATGCACCTTTTCTAGCTTTAGTTGTCCCTCTTCCAAAAGAGTGCGTATGAAGTGATATCTCACCTCAATGTGCTTTGTCCTTGAATGAAAGGTTGAGTTCTTCGCAAGATGGATAGCGCTTTGGCTATCACTGTACAAGACACAATTGTCTTGTTTGAATCCAAGCTCTTCTAAGAATCTGTGGAGCCACATAATTTCTTTGCTTGCCTCCGTCATTGCTACATACTCTGCTTCCGTGGTAGAAAGTGAAACCACTTTCTGCAGCTTTGAAGCCCAGCTTCTTGCTGTGCCTCCAACCGTGAACACATAGCCAGTAGTGCTCCTTCGAGTATCTTTGTCACCTGCCATATCTGCATCAGCATACCCTTCTAGAAAAATATCAGTTCCTCCAAAATACAAAGCATTTGTTGTTGTCCCTTTTAGATACCTAAGTATCCACTTCACAGCTTGCCAATGCTCTTTACCTGGGTTGTCCATGAACCTACTCACAACTCCTACTGCATGTGCAATGTCTGGCCTTGTCCAGACCATAGCATACATTAGAGAACCTACCGTTGCAGCATATGGAACTTTAGACATATAGGCTATCTCCTCTTGTGTCTTTGGACACATATCCTTCGTTAGTTTAAAATGACCAGCCAAAGGTGTAGAAACCGGTTTTGCATTTTTCATTGCAAACCTTTCGAGTACCTTCTTGATGTAATCTTCTTGAGATAGCTTTATTGTCTTCTTCGTCCTATCCCTTGATATTTTCATACCAAGTATCCTCTTTGCAGCACCTAAATCTTTCATTGAAAAATATTTAGACAGCTCCTCTTTTAGGTCTTTGATGTCCTGCATGTTAGCACTTGCAATCAACATGTCATCAACATACAACATTAGGATGATGAATTTCCCATCTCCCAAATTCTTTGTGTAGACGCAGTGATCCGAGTTGCATCTTGTGAATCCATGATCCAACATCCATCGATCAAACTTCAAGTACCATTGTCTTTATGCTTGCTTTAAACCATAAAAGCTCTTCTTTAATCTGCAAACCATTTTCTCCTTACCTTTTACTTCATACCCTTTGGTTGAAGCATGTAGATTTCCTCCTCTAAGTCACCATGAGGGAATGCCGTATTTACATCCATTTGCTCGAGATTTAGATGATGAGCATCCACAAGGCTTAAGACAAGCCTAATTGAGTTCATTTTTACAACAGGAGAAAATATTTCATTGAATTCAATACCTTTCTTTTGAGAAAACCCTTTTACCACAAGCCTAGACTTGTACCTTTTCTTCCCACCTTCTTCTTCCTTCAGCTTGTACACCCATTTGTTTTGAAGTGCCCGCTTACCTTTAGGCAACTCGACCAAGTTCCATGTTTGGTTGCGATGTAGTGAGTCCATCTCCACTTGCATGCTCTTCGTCCATTCTTATTTGGATTCATGTTGCATAGCTTCTTCGTATGATTCCGGCTCTCCAGAATCTGAGATCAAGAGATGGTTGAAGGAAGGAACAAACCTTTCTGGAGGTCTACTTGCTCTTGTAGATCTTCGGGGAATAGGTTGAGGCTCCTCATTTGGTTGACGTTGTTGCACATTGTCACCGTTTGCAGTCCTTGAGTCTTCACCGTCCTCAAGCTCCATGTACTCATCACCTGTTTCTTTTGTTTGTTTTCTTTCCAAGTAATCTTTGTACATATTTTGTTCCTTAAAAATTACATCCCTACTCCTTAAGATTTTACCATCTTCAGGATTCCATAGGCGATACCCAAAGTCTCTTTCTCCATGGCCAATGAAGAAACACTTTTTGGACTTTGCATCTAGCTCTGATCTTAGGCTTCTATCTATGCGCATGAAAGCCTCACACCCAAACACTTTGAGAAATGCATAATTCACCGGTTTACCTATCCATGCCTCTTCTGGAACTCCCCATCCAATGCCGTTGAGGGTGACCGATTGATTAAGTACACAGACGTACTTACACCTTCCGCCCAAAGCTCAAGCGGTAGGCCTGCATGTAGCCGCATGCTTCGTGCTCGTTCCATGATTGTCATGTTCATCCTTTCTGAAATCCCATTTTGTTGAGGTGTCCTTGGGGTTGTCCTTTGCCTCCGAATGCCATTGGTAGCACAAAAGCTTTCAAAAGATTCGCTGCAGTATTCGCCTCCATTGTCGGATCTGAGGCATTTAACCTTGGTACCTGTTTCATTCTCCACAAAGGCTTTCCACCTTTGAAATATGGAAAATACATCAGATTTATTCTTCATGACATAAACCCATGTTTTTCTAGTATCTATGAATGTTACATAGTACAATGAGCCACCAAGTGATGGTGTACTTGCTGGACCCCAAACATCAGAATGAACCAACTCAAGTTTTTTAATTTTTCTTTCATTTCCTGATTTTTGAAATTTTACCCTCTTTTGTTTACCATAAACACAATCTTCACAGAACTCTAAGTCCACTTCTTTCAAACTGGTAGAAGCTTCTTTGTTTGAAGGATTTGCATTCCTTTGGCACTCATATGCCCAAGCCGGTAGTGCCACACTACACTGCCAACTTCTGTAGTTGCTGCACAAGCTGAAGGTTGCGTGCTAACAGTACACAAGTAAAGTGTACCGACCTTTTCTCCCTTGGCAACCACCAAAGATCCCTTTGAGATCTTCCACCGTTTGTTTCCGAATGCAATGTTGTGACCTTCATCGTCCAATTGTCCTGTAGAGATCAAATTTTTGCGAAGAGAAGGAACATGCCTAACATCTTTAAGCTTCCATTCATTTCCGTTAGCAGTTTTGACAGAAACTGTACCTTTGCTGACAATCTCACAAGCTTCATCGTCTCCCAAGTATACATACCCAAAATTACCTTTGGTGTAATCTTGGAAATGTTGCTTGTGTGGTGTCGCATGGAATGAAGCCCCGGAATCTACTATCCAGGAATTAGACACATTGTCTAATGAGAGAATTAGAGCATCTTGCTCTACTTTACCTACCACATTGGCCTCCGATGTTGGCTTGTTGGCTTGTTGTCTTGAGACTCTGTCTCCTTCTTCTTCTTGGACCAGCAATCCTTCTTGACGTGGCCCTTCTTGTCGCAGTTCCAACATTCAAGAACTGACTTTGTGCGTGACTTGCTCCGCCTTGAGCGATCACGAACCTTTTGGTTTTTGAACCTCTCCTTAGGCCTTCCTCTTCTTTCCACTGATAGTGCAGCACTTGATGATTCTCCTGTGCTTCTCCTTCGCATTTCCTCGCTTAGGAGAACACCCACAACATCATCAAACTTAAGAGTATTTGTGCCAGAGATAGAATTACTTACAGCCATCACAAGGCTGTCCCAACTATCCGGTAGAGATGATAGTATAAGGAGAGCTCGCACTTCGTCATCGAAATTGATTTTCACTGATCGAAGTTGACTTATGTTTGTGTTAAAGTCATTTAGGTGTTCTGCAACTGAACCATTCTCTGCCATCTTTAGATTGAACAAGCGCTATATAAGAAATACCTTATTGGATGCCGATGGTTTCTCGTAGAAGTCGTCAAGTGACTTCATCAAGTCCTCCGTGGTCTTCATCTCCGAAACATTGAAGGCCACCGTTGACGCCAAGCTTAACCGGATTGTTCTCAGGGCCTTTCGATCAAGGACAATCCATGCTTCATCTGCCATCGTTGCGGGCTTCTTTGCAAGACCGCCTAGTGGCAAATAGAGGTCCTTCGTGTAGAGATAGTCTTCAATCTGCATCTTCCAATGTTGGTAGTTTTTGACGTTGAACTTCTCAATCTGGAGCTTCCCTTCCTCCGCCATAACTCCCACTCAATTCAAGGAATCCTTTCCTTGAGATAATTTAGCTACGAGCAAACCTTGCTCTAATACCATTTGTTAGAAAATAAGACGTAGCTAAATAGATTTTTGAGTAGATTACTTAATGGAGAGAGATAGATTTCACACACAAGAGATTATAGAGTAGAGAGAGAGAGAGAGAGTACACACGATATACGTGGTTCACCCAATGTGGGCTACGTCCACGGGAAAGCAGCCACTCAATAGCTTTAGCACTTCAAAAGAAGAAGTAGTTTACAAAGGGATTAAACCCTTGATAGAGCTCCCGCCTTGCTTCACTCTCACCACCTCACACTCACCTTGTTGCATCAACTTCACACTCTATGAAATGTGTGTAGAAATGGCCAAAAGGGATGCCCTCTCTTATGAGAGACAGCCATGTGTAGCCGCCCTTGTGCGAATAAGTCCAAATCGGACCCTCCAATCCGCCCATGTGTGGCCGCCCTTGAGAAGACAAGTCCGCTTTTGAATTCGGCCCGGCCATTGAATTCGGCCACCGGCCACTGGCCATTGACTTCCGACCACCGACCACCAGCCATTGACTACCGGCTACCGGCGAACCGACTGGTTGTTTTCCAACCACTTTCCGGTCGTTGTCGGCCATAATATTCCAGTGAAAGGAATATTCCGACGAAAAAAAAGTCTCGGGGGCGGAGGCCCCTGAGGCCTCTAAAGTTGCCCCTGATTCTTGTCCACGAAAATTTTGGTTTCCGATGAGTGATTTTCCTTCACGCACGATGGCTTCTCCTCATAATGGGGGCCTTACAAATGTGCGCTTTTACCACAGAAAATTACAAGGGTAAATCAGGCTCCATACTTAACACATGGCAGTGGCCCACAGACAGATACTTCCATAAACCACACACCAAGGATGTGTACAACATCCTCATGGTCTCATTGGAGTGGTTCTCCCCCTTGAACAAGCAGTGGGACAAACAATGGTCGGAGGCAAGATGGGCGACAATTGTACAGAACACCGCCTCTCTAAGTTTGTCTATCTCTTTCCTACAAAGGTTTTGCTACACGTGTATGGTCTTTGTTTCATGGGTCTTGCGTCCTCTCTCATTGGAATAGTGTGTTAGTAGTTTTCAAGATCTACCTCTTATATGAACATCCCTATATTCCATCAAAGTTTTGATGGAGATATTCTCTTCCTCCTAAGTCAAGTCCATGGCCATGTAAGTCGGTTTTGGTTCTTTTCTTAGAGGAGCTAAATAAATTTTCTTTGTATTTTTAAGTCCATTTTAAGATTTTCCTAGCTCTTTCAACTCTTGCATTGGCTATTGTATCACAATTCTTCAATTTTGAGCTTATATTTCTTGCAATGGGATGGGACATTGATAGCATCGCTTCCCTTGTCATTTTCAGATTACATCTTTGTTTCAAAACTTCTTAGAGAGTCCTTTTGCGCTCTTGATACTTCCTTTTCTCTGAGCTCTAGTCAATTTAGTTTCCATTTCTTCCTTTTCTCTCTTTTTTTGGACTTTGTTTTCATTGTCTTCATGTTACTGATCTATTTTTTGTCTGTTATTTGTGTCAAATAACACCCATTATCTTGTTCTTAAGGGGATCTTGGGCTTCCACTGACATGAGGTATTGCACCTTGTTTGCCAAGATTGGCATGGTTGATTTTTGTGCTTGTTTAATCTCTTTCTTCCTTTGATTATCTTGTTCTTAATGGGATCTTGGGCTTCACTAACATGAGGTATTGCACCTTGTTTGCCAAGATTGGCATGGTTGGCTTTCATGCTTGTTTAATCTCTTTCTTCCTTTGATATCTCTTTTTTCAAATCTTCCACTAGTGTGGAAAGTAAAAAAGCTTATCCTCCCCAATTCTAAACTTTTAAGCCACTCGTGGTGATCTCGTTATCTTTTGGTTTATTGATGGCATTGTTATAGTCTTTACTCTCCTTAGGGTGCACTATATCTCTAATAGAGATTTCATTTTGTGTACGCAACAAAGGTATCTCCCTTGTTGTGTCACCATTGAGTTTATTGGATTGTTCTCCTCTTCTAATTCAATTTCAATTGTTTTATGGGTGTGACTTCATTCCCTTCCTCATCCAAGAACTTAGTTTGCCTAATTCATTGACACATATGTCCATGGTAGCTAATATATCCATCCAATGAACGATAAAAAAAGTGCTTAAAAAATGGTCCAAGAATATAAGCTTCATCACCCACATCTATTTTTAAAATACAGTCTTCCTTCTATAGGCTAATGTGTTTTGAAATAGCATACATCCACGTAGGTGTATCGTCCTTAAGCCATGATGGTAGCTCAATATTACTAGAGGCAAGTGATTTAGTATCTAGATCCTCTACTAGGGTTCTGTGTACGTCCCTGTAGGAATGATCCACTAGACTCACCTTCATCATAATCCCAAATTGTTTTAGATATATTGTGTTATATCCCCAATCTTGAATCATCTATACTTGTCTCATGAACGGTCTTTCCAATATGATTTCAAAATTTGATTTTGATCAAAAATTCATGATGGCAAAAGTGTGTTCGCAATCGATCCACAAGATGTGACTATCACTCATTCTAGCAATCCTAGAGGTCTTTCCTCATGCCCATCTGTTGTAAGTTGCAGTTTCATTTGAGTCTTTCTAATTTTCAATTTTTCCTAGTTTTCCAAATCTATCTAGTAGTAATGGAAATACCCGCTCCTTTATCTAGTATGGCAAGAGACTTGACTCTAGCATATTTGACAGGTAATGTAGTATTATCTTCTTTCCCTTCTCAATAATCCCCCACTTTGTTTACATGTATATGTTTGATTCTTTTTCTCAATACATTTTCTTGTTTTAAGTGTTGAATGTGCTCATTGCTCAACCCTTTTACTCTCATTTTCTCAAGACTATTTTGCAGATCAGTCCATAGATGTATTTTAATCCAAGAAACTCCCCGTGATGGTACATTTGATGAGTGTGGACAAAATAGAATGTAATTAGTTGCTTATATCGTCCAAGGTCCTTTTGATTGTGTGCAATCTCATAGTCTTGCATACCATTGGTTATCCTTCATACTCTCCTAAATATGAGGGGTTAGTTCTGAGGGTACTTAATTTGGAAGCCTCTGACGGTCCCCATTTCCCAAATCCTTGTATAGAGATTTTATATCTACCTTCAAAAGAAGTTGATTTAAGCAGATTTCTTCAAAAGGAGCGTGTTTCTTATCCACATTTTCTTTTTTTTTTTGTCCCTTATGCTTTTCCACAGTTGTCATGGCCAATCTTTGTCTAGATGGAATTACTTTTATCCTATCTTTAGTGTATGGCACTATTTGAACCGTTTCCCTCAATGGCTCAATGGGTTCAGATTGAATGACCTCTTTAGCGTTTGTCTCTCTAGTTTCTTTTCCTTCTAGTTTATCTGAGATTTGGGTGTTGGAAATTGTCTGAGAAAATGTCAAGACTATATGAGCTTCA
This sequence comes from Adiantum capillus-veneris, assembly GCF_014529385.1. Lineage (NCBI taxonomy): Eukaryota > Viridiplantae > Streptophyta > Polypodiopsida > Polypodiales > Pteridaceae > Adiantum > Adiantum capillus-veneris. The sequence continues at coordinate 599 of NW_028221946.1, read as the reverse complement.
AGCTTTGGGTGTGGGTAGTGTTTCCACTTATTCTCTAGGTATTGCCAAGACTGTAAGCCAACTTTTTGATATACTTCCAAGGCAATGCTTATGGGTTCATAAATCTTATCTACCAAAATGGATCCTATAGATTTGATTGAGGACTCCACTATCTTTTCAAACACAGACTTGGTTTTTTTTCTGCTATAATATTTTGGGCCCTAGCCTCCACTTGAGCATTTTCCGATTTTCTCTCTTCATATCACTATTGTCTAGCTTTTTGAGTTTTTGTTTACAATTTAACAATACTACCTGAACTCTTAGTTTTTTCCTATTTTTGCAATTTTTCTTCTATCTTTGTTACTACTTTGATGGATATTATCAGATCTCTTTCAAATGAACTTGATGGAACTACTTCTATCAAGCTCATAAGGATTTTTCCTTTCTTATTGGGATTTTGGGCAATCCTTGTTAAGTATGGAGCTTGATTTACCCCTTGTAATTTTTTGTGGTAAAATACCATTTGTAAGGCTCCCATTATGAGGAGAAGCCATCGTGCGTAAACGCCGAAATATTCCTTTTGTCGGAATATTATTGCCGGACAGGGCCGAAAAGTGGTC